>NC_064645.1:456432828-456735858 GCF_023864345.2 Schistocerca serialis cubense | reverse complement strand
CGTCGCAGCCGCTGATTCGCTAATCGACTACCATCTGCTGGAGCGGCGGCAGCTGCTCAGCACCGCTGCGGGCCGCGAGTGACGGCGTGCGTCCGCCCGTGTTTGTGGCAGCGGAAAAGGAGACCTAGAGAACCAGCCCCGCGCGACTTTGTCACTAAGCCATGTTTCTGTCTTTTCGTTTTATCCACTTACTCTAAAAGTACGCTATTTCTTTGCTTGGACGAAAGTTGCGTGAACTCATTAGTGTCTCATTTATCTACTACAAATAATATATTTATCATTAATAAATCATTCCTTAATTACAACATTGACTCATTCGGATGAGAGTTTCTATGCACGTTTATTTCCTTGTCACTTTCTCTCACATTTCCTTAATTCACAACCCTATTGTGACTCTTTTGTCATGTTATATATTTGCCCACAGGCTAAATCAGCCACCTGAGGCCAAAGGGAACAGGTTGTATCTAATATACGCAGCAGAGTTTCAGATTTTTTCTTACATCATGGATATGATAACATCGCTCCATCTCAGGATCTCATGGAAAAAGGCCCAGTGTTAAACCTTGTAATAGTCGGTATAAAATTTTCTTTGATTACCAACACATGTTCTCCAGTTTCTTTATCACATACTGCACCACAGATATTTATCCCTTGTCTGAGAAAATACAGCAGCAATAACTTTATTAGATAAGGATCTGATGAATTTTCAAAGAGTTATATGGAATTAGAGTTCTAGAATTCATGTTCTGGACAGTTAATTGTCAGACACATCTCAAAACATCGTGATTATTATGACGTTTTGTCCAACAACTGACAATGTTTTCACAAACAAATTATCCCTTGAAAACGTGCTGTGAAGAACTGTCAGTATTTTAAATGCAAGAAGCTCGTGATTTAGCTTCACTAAAAACGTGTGCCTTTTAAATGTTTACTAGTCAGGGGCCAATTAGGGAATAAACCGTTTATGCAAGTCAGTAATGACAAACTAGAAGTAAAACCATGTTTTGGGCTAACGATGGTGAACCAGAGAGTGGAGGGCTCGATGTCTATTTTTTCCAAGGTCAGTTTCATATATTTTTTATTTATTAAAGATTCAGAAACAAAATTTTGAAGCTCATTAACAGGGAATTGCTTAAGAAGTGCACTTATTAGCTGGAATGCAGAAAACCTCTTCATCCAACTGATTGTGCAGGGTCGACACAGCATAGACTCCCATGTGCTGCTACAGGAAACCTCAAACTATCACTCTGAATCACTGCGCTGTCTTAGTGACAGATCCACATATGGCTGATGACCGATACGACATTTAAAAACAAGTACTGTTATAAGTCTGTTTTAGCTTTGCACGTAGTGCCATGTACAAAAATCAAAGAGTACTATATAAACATAAAAATGAATTGTGTACCTGCGTTGAAACTACAAATACTATGTTGAGAACCATCCCAAAATTTACAAATTCAACGGGCCATCATAACACAGCAAATTCTTTTTATGAGAAATAATCAGCCAACTTAAGAGTGAGATAGTGATTTTATTACTCAATTAAAAACATAAAATTAACCCTTAAAGTAACGACAGCTGTCTTGGCAACTAAGTAATAAGGCTACAAAGAAATACTCCCAAGAAGGAAATAAAATATGCCAGAACATTTAAATATTTTTAAATACGACCACTAGGCCTGTAAAAAAAACCACTGACAGACAGTAAATAATAGAGAATGTCAAATCAAACACCTATCATCCCGCTAATTTCCAAACTGTTACTTTATTTGGCTACCAGTTTTGGTGATTTACTACACCAGTTTCAGGCTCCTGGAGGAAGCTTCCAGCCTCGGTTCCGGTCAAAATAGGGGTCAGCATTCAAAGACTGATATCTGTAGATTTCTGCTTGATACAGCGATCACTTCAACCACCATAAAAAAATGGCTCTGAGCACTATGGGACTCAACTTCTGAGGTCATTAGTCCCCTAGAACTTAGAACTAGTTAAACCTAACTAACCTAAGGACATCACAAACATCCATGCCCGAGGCAGGATTCGAACCTGCGACCGTAGCGGTCTTGCGGTTCCAGACTGCAGCGCCTTTAACCGCACGGCCACTTCGGCCGGCCAACCACCATATGCCGAGTCACATTGTGCATCATTGAATGCTGGCCCCTGTTTTGACCGGAACCGAGACTGGAATCTTCCTACACGTCTATCAGGGAACCTGAAGATGATGTAATAAATAGCAGAAACTGGTACCCAAATAAAATAACACTTTGGAAATTAGACGGCTGAATTTGATTTGACACCCTGTACTGAACAGCCGAGTGTCGCAATCATCTCGGAATAGATAGACATACAGAGGTAAATAATAGAAGTGAATTCAGAAGAGAATAGTTTTATTGATGGATGCCTGTATTCGTTGTGGCATACTATCCACAAGTTCATCAAGGCACTGTTGGTCCAGATTGTCCCACTCCTCAGCAGCGACTCGGCCTAGATCCCTCAAAGTGGTTGGTGGGTCACTTCGTTCATAAAAAGTCTTTTCAAGCTATCCCAGGCAGAGCCGGCCGAAGTGGCCGTGCGGTTAAAGGCGCTGCAGTCTGGAACCGCAAGACCGCTACGGTCGCAGGTTCGAATCCTGCCTCGGGCATGGATGTTTGTGATGTCCTTAGGTTAGTTGGGTTTAACTAGTTCTAAGTTCTAGGGGACTAATGACCTCAGCAGTTGAGTCCCATAGTGCTCAGAGCCATTTGAACCATTTTATCCCAGGCATTTTCGAAAGGGTTCATGTCTGGAGAACATGCTGGCCACTCTCGTTAAGCGATGTCGTTATCCTGAAGGAAGTCATTCGAAAGACGTGCACAACAGGGGTGCGAATTGTCGTCTACGAAGACGAATGCCTCGCCAGTATGCTGCCGATATGTTTGCACTGTCCGTCAGAGGATGGCATTCCCGTATCGTACAGCCATTACGTAGCCTTCCATGACCATCAAAGGCGTACGTCGGCCCCACATAATGCCACCCCAAAACAGCAGGAAACTACCACCTTGCTGCACTCGCTGGCGTTCAGCCTGACCGGGTTGCCTCCAAACACGTCTCCAATGATTGTCTGGTTGAAGGCATATGCGACACTCATCGGTGAAGAGAAATTGATGCCAATCCGGAGTGGCCATTCGGCATGTTGTTGGGCCCATCTGTACCGTGCTGCATTGTGTCGTGGTTGCGAAGATGAACCTCACCATGGACGTCAGAAGTGAAGTTGCTTATCATGCAGCCTATTGCGCACACTTTGAGTCGTAACACGACGTCCTCTAGCTGTACGAAGAGCATTATTCAACATGGTAGCGTTGCTGTCAGGCTTCCTCCGAGCCATAATCCGTAGGTAGCGGTCATCCACAGCAGTAGTAGCCCTCGGGCGGCCTGAGCGAGGCATGGCATCGACAGTTCCTTTCTCTCTGTATCTCCTCCATGTCCGAACATCATCGCTTTGGTTCACTCCAAGACGTCTGGACACTTCCCTTGTTGAGAGCCCTTCCTGGCACAAAGTAACAACGCGGACGCGATCGAACCGCGGTATTGACCGTCTAGGCATGGTTGAACTACAGACTACACGAGCCATGTACCTCATTCCTGGTGGAATGTCTGAAACTGATGGGCTGTCGGACCCCCTCCGTCCAATAGGCGCTACTCATGCATGGTTGTTTACATTTTTGGGCGGGTTTAGTGAGATATCTGAACAGTAATAGGGACTGTGTCTGTGATACAGTATCCACAGTGAACGCCTATCTTCAGGGGGTCTGGGAACCAGGGTGATGCAAAACTTTTTTTGATGTGTGTATTAAAAGCAAACAAACACCGTCCGAGCAGGTCTTGGAGGCCCAACGGCACCTATTGACCGCCCTTGTCATCCTCAGCCCTTTGGCGTCACCAGATGCGGAGCTGGGGGGGCATGTGGTCAGCACACTCTTTTCCCTGCCTTGTCAGTGGCCGGTTCTTAATATTAAGCCTCAAGAAGTATTTGACTTCCACGACCAAGCGTCAGCATAATCCAGCATAACAACATTTGATTTGATGTGATTTGCTTTTAACAGGGAAACTAAAACAGCTTAGGTCTAACCCGACACTGCCCGCACCGAAACTAAGTTTATTGTGTGGTATCGCTCAATGTAAATCGGGTAAAGCCAACCAATGCCCTTAAATAGTGCAAGGAGTCCCTCTACCAGTACTTTGTTAGACACAGTTTCTTCAGGTCTAGTTGTCCCGAAGATTCTGTTTCTTTTACTCTCCAGTGCCATGCATTCGAAGATTAGGTGAGATGCACTTTCTTCACCCTCATCGCAGATCCTACATTTAGGGTCCTCTCCCATTATACCCATTGTGTGCAGGTGATTTTTGAAATTCCAATGGCCGGCCATCAGTTCAGTCATGAGTTTGATCTCTTTCCTTCATTACCTTACCATGTTTTTGTTTATAGACTTTGGTCCAATATCCTACGCGCTGTTTCCTAAGCCAGTTCCGTAGTTATCCCAACGACATACTCTGAGGCTGCTGAGTATAAAAGAATGGCTACGTCACTTTAGCAAATAACTTTCACCGTACACAAGTTTCACAGTACGACGCTCATCCACTCCAAATACCTTTCCACAAATAGCAGCAACGACGTAGAGTGATCTTACTCAACAATGTGACTTATTACAGTCCAGATTTAATTACTAACTACAGTAGTGCGCCATTACTAAACCTACAGGAAACTAGTACACTACTTCTCGACAACGTATCACTTACATTTCACCACAGAAGGCGATAAAGCTGTGCTGTATCAGCACCTTTACACCAAGCAACAAAACGAAAGCCCCTTTGGCGAAAGACGTTTGCATCCAACAGTCTGATCATTCCAGACTACAATGTCCTCTGGCTCATAATCAAGCGATGACCAAAGGATATACGCTGCACGAGATATACCCAGACCAGAAACAACAAGTCAAAAGTATTGACTTGTCGACAATCATTCTTCCCACGCGCTATTCGCAAGTGGAACAGGGTTGGAGGAGTCAGTAAGTGGTACAAAAAGTACCCTCCGCCAAACACTATTAGCTGGCTTGCGGAGTACGATGTAGATGTAGATATACAGTCATGCTCAAAAGTATCCGAACAACCTGAATTGCATTTCGCCTAATTCGCATGCAACCATCACAACGCAGCTGTCTAGCAGGTCCTCTAATCACTCCTCGGTACAGTCGTTTGACTATTGGAAATGGTTTCAACATGTCACCACTAGAAAACACTGCTCTGCATCGCAGTAACTCAAGGTGTAAAGCAATACCACGATGCTACAAATATCAGGGAACACCTTATCACAGATAAGACTGTCCTTAAGGGTTGTAAGCTCATATTTATTACAGTAAATGACATACCTGAAATGTTACCACTCTCATTATTACGTCAGATAAGTAATGCATGTAGTAAGTTCGTCGTATTCACGATTTATTCTTCAAAGTAACATACCGTACTTATTATTTAACACAAAATGACATTAAAAATTTAAGTAATCCACGAGCAGTTAGTTGAGAATATGTATGAACTTCAAATGACGCGACGAACCGTCTCGTTCTGCATATGGATTCAAACCCAGGTTAGGCAGACCAAGCAAAGATTTCGTGACTGACGCAAACTAACAGTCATTCCTGATTAGTCATACAGAGACTGATATACCTCGATTTTAGACAGTATCAGTTAGCAAATATCAACTTTAAATTACATAACGCAAACATTTTTATCGGATGCGAATTCCTACCCAGCATCTCTTGTCCTTGTTAACGAATTACGAGAGATGTTAAATATTGCTTGTTCACAAGTAACTTACTTGAAATGCCATGAGGTAAAGCTTTGTGTTGGACAGGGATTCGAACCCAGAACCTAATCGGATTGATATCGAAGCACAACCAACTGTGACATATCGGATTTTCTCGGCAGTAGCTAGATGGTTTAAGTGAAATGACGAGACGAAACATTAATTTTTTCCTTCCCAGGACTCCAACCCGGCACCCATCGCTGTTATATTCTAGAGAAAACGAACGTTAAATATGGGTTTGTTGCACCAGCAGCGACAGGTGATCATGTTTGAACTAGAAATAATATGACGAAGAGTTCAGTGCTCACTGGGAATAGAGCCCCACACATATCGTTGACTACACACAAAGAGACGTAAGCTACCGAATTTTTCTCCACCAGCAGCTCGGAATAACATCTTGAACTTACAGTGGTCTCGCAAATAGTTCTGTGTCCCACTGGGAGTCAAATACGTCAGATATCGTTAGTGTTGACAACGAATGAAAATACATTAAAAATGAAAATTATTAACCACCAGCAGATAGGTGCTCTCATGCTAGAGCTTGATAATACATAATGAAATCTTTAGTGCCGGGCCAGGATTCGAACCCTTTCACGCGTAATATGTGGCGATGTTGAGGAATCTGCAGTTTTGAACAAACAACAAATTGTAGCCGAGCTGTATTGCCACGAAGGGATCAAATCCCGCATTAAGGGCGGTCTGAGTTGCATTCTCAGTTCAGAACCAATTTTGTCGACATACAGAAGCTCAGATAAAAGATGGAATAGGTGTCTTGTAACCCTACATAGCGTTTGATTCGTCGCTAGAAATAAATAACTAGTACAAGAAAGGTTACTGGTGATAGAGTTTCTACATGTCGCCACTCCAGACTTTATTGTGGTTCAACCTAACGTCTACTTGGCAGAGATGGAATATCATCTTTAAAGTGAATTTCAGACCACACTGCCATTATATCTTCTTCACTCGGTGTAGCCAGAAGATAATGGAATCTTTCTCTCCCTATCTAAAATCATCGACAGAAGTGGGAATCGAACCCAGACCATAGGCATAAGAACGCACCATCAGTCCAACAGACCACCAAATCCTCTTTTCTGTGACTCATTTGTCTATCGTAACAGTTTTGCGCCACACTGGATGAGAATTCTCACTCACAGGCTCCTTGTAGTAAACTGCAGCATGTTCAGTATGTTCATTTACTTGGTTGAACTAGCTGCCTCGGCTACCCAGTGCATACATTCGACTCTATTTTGTAATCACCGAAATAAAATCACGTAACTGCCACCTACACAGACAGTGTAGGATGCAGAAATTTAAATAGGAAGTGTTCCTTTCCACTTGAGCTATTATATTGCGCTATCTGTTTGTAAAAAACGTCGTTCAGCGCATAAGAAAAACTGTAACTGTTTCTCTCAGAAGTCTAGACCCGGCCATTTGCATTATCTCTCAGCACTGTGGAATGCAGAAGTTCTGAAGGAATTGTTGTTCAGCTCTGGAGCTGTTGTAGCTATGTGTCAGCTAGTAGCGTAATGGTAAGTGTCGTGCACCATAGTTCAGATGTCGCGAGTTCGAATGCATTTACTGCTAATTTTTTTAAAAGGCAATTCTGCTGTCTGCTGAAGTTACCAATCTAATGGAACTTTGAACATAGTTCCCTTCACTTCTCAACCCAAAATAGTCGCATGTGGAAAAAGGGCTAACTTCTGTGACATTTTGCTCTTTTCAAGTTTAATAGACAGCCAGGCAGCAGATGCATCTCGAAGCTTTTGTATTATGTATGGGGAGAGCGCATCATGCCCAAATACGTCAGAAAAGTATTTTCTACATTAGCTGTCATGTGGTAGTGGCATCTTATTCTTCTTCAAATCTTGTTTGACAGCTTTAACTCAGTACAAGTTTTCTACATGCATATAATCAATAAACTGCATGTGCATTGTCAGACTGTTATAGATAACATCAGAGAATTCGCATATATGGTTGATGATTAATTTCTCTATTGTTTTAACAACACTAAAGGAAACCTTACGAAAATTGTGCACTTTATTATAAGAAAGGATATAAAACTACCCACGATAACCTTACGACGAAAGTCTGTTTTAATAAAACTGAGTATCTGTACAGAAGCGTGCCTCTATCGACACGAATTAGTAAAATACTACTCACTTAGATTTTGATTGGGTCTGTGTTTGATTGGTATGCTGTGTCATACTCAAGAGGTATGCAAATGTGGCGTTTCATAAACATAGTTATGTATTTCTAGAAACCCAAAATTTGCTTGTCAGCAGCGGAAAGAGGCGTTACCTGTTTTGCAGCGTTGTAAGTTCTTCAGCATTGCACTATGAGCCCAAAGTATTTTCTTGCGATTTCCTTATTGATGTTTGATCTGACTACTTGTAGCTCTTTCACAGAAGGGGTAAAATTGTTGAGGTCAGTGAGACTGGAACTGCGAACCATAAAAGACGCTTTTTTTACAAAAAATGGTTCAAATGGCTCTGAGCACTATGGGACTCAACTGCTGAGGTCATTAGTCCCCTAGAACTTAGAACTAGTTAAACCTAACTAACCTAAGGACATCACAAACATCCATGCCCGAGGCAGGATTCGAACCTGCGACCGTAGCGGACCTGCGGTTCCAGACTGCAGCGCCTTTAACCGCACGGCCACTTCGGCCAGCGCTTTTTTTTACAGGTCAGCACGTTACCACAGAGCTGGCGAAGAGGTATGTGTCTTAGCTTCCTCTTACGAGGCCAATAGCGGCTAGAACTCATAAACCGCTATTTAAAGGACGAGATTAGTTGCAGTTTCCACCTGCAACGACTTTCCTGGGCTAAAAACCGTAAGTATACAATCTTTTGTTACACCTCAAGCGATAATAACTCAAATTATTCAATGGAAATGACAGGTAAAATCAAGTGCACTTTGAGGCTTAATTCCGTGCACACCAGGAAGTAACTCGTCGATCACAGAGTTGCCAAACATACGTTGCCTTGTTGCCAAATCTCAGTTACAGTACCAGCAGGACGAAGACGAACCGATGTGATCCTACAGGGGGCTGGGAAGTGATCATAGCTGGTGTCTCCAAGTCGCAGCTGCTACGGCCTGGAATACGTAATGCGTCTGATTCGCATTTCTGTAACTAGGTTTAGGGATTGTTACTAATAATACTCAGAATTGACTGCAAACTAAGCATCATAAATCAGTAACTCTCATAATTGTTTTTATATTTCTTTCGTAATTGTACTCAAAACTAAAAAACTCATTCACAGGCGTTTTCGTGCCTCGCCGATGTCGAGCACAACAAACAAATGAAAAAAAAAGGATCTGTGTGTGTGTTTGTGTGTGTGACAGAGAGAGAGAGAGAGAGAGAGAGAGAGAGAGAGAGAGAGAGAGAGAGAGAGAGAGAAAGGGAGAGAGAGAGAGAGAGAGAGCGAGCGAAATAAAAAAGAATGAGAGAGAGAGTGTAACAAATTGTTGTAAAGAAATTGAATCATGGTATGTAAAGAAATCTTTCATTTAAAATGACACATTCCACATCATTACGAAATGTCGTATTCATGATCTATGGAACAAGAATTGATCTAATCTAATAAAATCACATCATATTGATGACTAGCCACGAAGACTCATGAATTACTGAAATTTTTGCCAATACCAGTAACCAAATCTAAACTTGAAAATAAAAGACGACAATTTTTGTAATAAACCGGAACTCCTATCAAGACCCTTTCGTCCCTGTTAGCTAACCACGAAAGATGTCTGATATACCTCCATTCTGAAGTAACAAAGTGTGCATCCATTTAAAGATGAAGCGCATGATGTGAAGTACTGTGACAGAATCCGAACCCAACACGTAATCGGATTGTTAACTAAGAAAAATCAAATGTTACGTATCGGTTTTTCTTACGAGCTGCTAGGTCTTTGAATCTAAAATAAGGATACAAACTTTTGTGCCTAAGCGACAATCGAACTGCACACCTGCCGTGCATCCACGAATATAGCTGAAGTATCAGTTGCTTACTCACCAACAGAAAGATGTGTGTGTGTTTGACCAGAAATAACGACACCTATTGCGATTGTTGGCAACACATGAACAGACATTAAAAATGCACGTGAATTTTCACTAGCAGGTGGGTGTGCACTTGACAGGGCTTGAAATGAAATTATGAGTATTTTTGTACTGGATCATTTGGAGGAGACCTAGAGAAGATTGCAGTCTTGGGAAAAGGAACGAAATGATTGCACGGGTGTGCACTTGACAGGGCTTGAAATGAAATTATGAGTATTTTTGTACTGGATCCTTTGGAGGAGACCTAGAGAAGATTGCAGTCTTGGGAAAAGGAACGAAATGATTGCACTATACTGTTCCGAGAGATTCAGATCCTCGAAAGAGGAGATACGAATTCTAATCACTGTCCAGCACCAAATTTTTCAACTTCTCTACTTCAATCAAGTACAAGTAAAATAAGAGCCCTGGTCCTTTAAATGGCTATCGGTTGATCAAATAAAGTAAAATTTTCTAATGTAAGTACATTTACTCGCGACTGTATGTCTGTTTCCCATGACTTCCGCTATGTCATTTCCCAACGTAAACCGGCTCTGCCCAGTTGGTAATAAAGGAACGTGATGTTTAATGCGGATTATGGATTCTAACGTCATTCTCTCGTGGTTACCAGAGGTAAAATAAATCTGTTTCTGCCTCTTAAAAGTAAATGCCTGAACCCACGCATTGCACCTGTGATAGTTCGTTCCACCAGGCCATTGTGGCCTCATTTCCCAGCCCCAAAAGAATTTATGAAATTTGTTATTAACAACCAAACCCAATTCAAAAGTAATAGCAGTGTGCATAACTACAATACTAGGAGAAAGGATGATCTTCACTATTCAAGATTAAATCTAACTTTGGCACAGAAAAAAATTGGTCACTTACCAAATAGTATCAAAAGTCTGACAGATAACCAACAAGTGTTTAAGAAGAAATTAAAAGAATTTCTGAATGACAACTCCTTCTACTCCATAGAGGAATTTTTAGATATAAATTAAGAAAAAAAAGAAAAAACAAAAAATATTAAAAAAATAAAAAATAAAAAAATAAAAACACAAAAAATAAAAAAGTTGTTATTAACTTAAGTATGTTGTTAAATTAACTTAATTATGTCATTTATTGGAAAATTTGACTCGTTCCACATCATTACGAAATATCTTATTCATGATCCATGGAACTAGTATTAATCCAATCTAATCTAATCTAACAAATCGTGTGGACTACACATTCAACGATACACGGTAGCCCATCTAGACACTAAAGAGCCTTTCCGTCACAGTTAAAGGAAATATACCTTAGCGATGTAAAGCAGAATCCTTACAGAGGTAGAGTGTCATGTGGTGTTCATCTTTTTGTACCAGAGGTGCACAGTTGCAGAGTCGCAACTTGGTAATTAAAACACCACTGACGACTTTGCCGACAATGGTGTCATGGTCTGCAAACACACCAGTGAACGTTCGGAACCAACAGGACCACTCAACGACGAACGAACTTCACGGTCGTGAACTTTCTCTGTGACCCAACAACGTAGATATCAGAAGTGACGGCGGCTAAACCACAACACACGAAATCTCTTAAAAACGCTGAGGCACCGGATCATTACCGCCCCCAACAGTATCAACGGCACACCAGAACCCAACACCACCAGCGCAGATCCCTAGACGACGTTGCTGTTCAGCTAGCTGCCGGTGAGACCCCGGCAATCCTGGCTTTTCGTTCACTCCGTCCGTCAACAGAGCCACCCGGTATCATTGTGCAGAACAGGGCCGACAAACTTCCGACTATGCAGGCAGAGGAACTATTTCAGTCGGTGTCTGCGGCCCGAATTCAAAGGCGCCGGCGAGAAAACCAGCCGTCACTGTGGGAAGAAAAATACAAAATTTACCGAGTCACACTTGGTGCGAGAAGGAACTTTGCACTACTTCCCAGAGTACATTGTGATTTTACACTTACACAGAACCTTCTTAATCAACATACCTTGGTAATTAGTAAGTTTGATAGACTTATGGCGACAGTGTAATGTGGCTTTCATCTTGGGCACTTGGTGATCTTGCTTGAGAGAATAAGCACGCGCGAACAGGTGGAGAGTGAGCAGGCTTAACCGTAATGCGCGGAATTAATATCTGTGTATGGTTGGGGGGAGGGGGGGGGGGGGTCAGTGGGTATCGTTGTGAGTGGGAAATATATTTTTTTCTCAATGGTCAGATCAGTCATCCTCAGAAATTTTCTGTCTAGGTGCTGTACGAACATCACATAATTTTCTCTATGAGTTTTCCCAGTGATTCATGTACTCTGCAAGCACTTTGAGACATAAAATAGGACTTAAATCCTTCACTCTAGAATAGACAGCCACAGTGGGTTATTAGATTATATTATTTGACAGACAAGAGGCGCTTCTTCCACTGGAAACACACTTCGGTAAACATTTCAGGCGCTATATAATTGACAGATGGGCTCTAACATTAGCATCTAGGTTCAGTGATGAACAAAGAGTGGCGAGACACAGAGACATGGAGACACAGAGTTTAAGAGCCACAGATCATTCATAATTTCCTAGAATATTGTAGAAGCCTGATGGACCAGCCATGTGGATGTTGTCAGAGGAAAAGGAGCTAAATAAATAGTATAAATCACAGCCCTGGCTATATTTTGTTTTTGAATTAAGTCATTCCGCTTTAGGCTTGAGATTAGCCGCTTGTCGAAATTGCAGTAGCAATAATTAGTACACTCTTAAAACAAACAAAAAGGACACACGGTGAAGGAATCATCCGGTTGGGACGGAAGTCGGTACATGAGATGTACTATATAAACAAATGATTAAATTTTTAGAAGATATGGATGATTTATTCAAGAGAAGGAAGTCCACATATGGCCCTAATGCAACTATTTATTCAGCTTGGCATTGGTTGACAGAATTGTTGCTGTCCAATTGACACTGTAGACCGTCAAAATTCCGAACTGACTGGAGGACCATGTCCGCAATGCTCCAAACTTTCTCAGCTGGGGAGGATCCGGCAACGTTGCTGGTCAAGGTAAAGTTTGGCAAGCTCTAAGACAAACAGTAGAAACTCTCGCCGTGTGTGGGCAAACATTATCTTCCCGAAATATAAACCCAGGATGGCTTGCCATGAAAGGCAAGAAAACAGAGCGCAGAATATCGCAGATGTACTGCTGTGCTGTGAGGTTGCTGCGGATGACAACCAAAGGGGTCTCCCTACAAAAGGAAATGGTAACCCAGAGCATCAGCAATGAGCCTCTCTGGCCAGCGAAGTTTGAAGAAGATTCATATCGAGGGAAGCTGCAGGTTGCTATAGTCTTTCGTGGCTAATATTGTTGCTACATATACTGCCTCTACAATTACAGTTAATTTGCTTGTACTTCTGAAAGCAAATTAACTGTAATTGTTGAGATAACGCTTACTAATGGTCTACAACAGCTTGGTACTTACTATGAAAAGAATCAACTCTCAACCAATCCTAAGAAAACGCATTCCATCTGAAACATAAACAAGCTGACAGAAAACTTGAAATATTCTGGAACGGAGTTGCACTAGAATATTGTTCCCACCCCAGGTATTTGGGTGTCAGTCTCAACCGTACACTGACCTAAATGGAACATTGTCTGAAGCTGAACCAGAAAGTATCCTCCAGAAACTGCCTTCTTCGGAAACTGGTAGGATCGAACTGGGGTACTCATCCACAAACATTAAGAACAACAGCTCTTGCCTTATGCTGTTCTGCAGGAGAGTATGCTATTGCAGTGTGGTACAATTCAGTACATGCAAAGCAGGTTGATGTAGCCTTAAATGACAGCTGTAGGATCATTACAGGCTGCCTATGGCCAACCCCCTTGGACAAAGTTCAACGTCTCGCTGGGATTGCTCCATGTGACAACAGGTCGCCGCTAACATCGAGAGGCCCTTAGAAAGATCAGCTGCGGCTACCCGACTCACCAAGTGGAAAGAAAGATGCCAACACCTGTCAAACTGGATGTCACCACAAGAATACCTGCCGCCTGGACACATGAAGAAGTGGGTCATCTGGAAGTCCTTGAAGAGACTACGGACCGAAGTTGCAAGATCGAGGGACAATCTCCTTAAATGGAACTTCCAACTGCCAACACAACACTGTGCGAATTCGGTAAACTGCAGACAACTCGACATCTCTTCAAATGTAACTCATGCCCAACCAACTGTAGCATGAAGGACTTAACATCTGCAGCGCCCAATGCTATCAAAGTTGCCCAGTTCTGGGTGAATACTGTATAGTTTTCTTTCTATCTATTGTATATGTGTTCATTTTAGTGTACCCCTGACACGAATAAAGAGAAACAGATAATTACAGTTTTCAGAATGAAATTTCACTCTGCAGCGGAGTATGCTGTGATATGAAACTTCCTGAAAGATTAAAACTGTGTGTCGGACTGTGATTTGAACCGTCGACCTTTCTCTTTCGCAAGCAAGTGTTGTACCTACTAAGATACCTGAACGCAACTCAAGACCTATCCTCACAGCTTCACTTCCGACAGTACCACATCTCTCACTTTTCAAACTTTTGTGAAGTTTCACAGAAGATGGAAGGTGGGAGGTGAGTTTCACAGAAGTCTGGAAGATGGTAGGCGAGTTTCACAAGCGTTTGGAAGGTAGGAGATGACGTACTGACGGAAGTAAAGCCGAGCCGTGAGGACGGGTTCTGAGTAGCGCTTGGGTACCTCATTTGGTAAACCACATTCTTACGAAGGACAGAGGTACCGAGTTCGACACCCTGTCTTACACATTGTTTTAATATAGCAGGAAGTTCCAGTTTAGTTTCATTTCTCTTAATCTTAATCTTTTACGTAGATAAATCTAACGACGAAGCGGTACTCAACGTGGGTTTACAAGGTTTTTTGATGAAGAAGAGACAATTTACTGGCAAAACAGGAGAGAAAATAACGGGTGTTACACCGATTGCAACATATCTGTCTGAATGCCAGAACATTTCAAATTTTTCAATACAAATGCCACTTACGCGTGAAAGCATGAAATGGTCCGTTTTTTTAATCGAGGAACTGAAGTAAATACAAAATATAAATCTTGAAACTTCGTCTCTTCTATTACATATAATCTTTCAAGATATAGGAAACGCAAAAGTGGGTGTAAAATTTTTGAATAATGGCATAAATGGATGGTCCCGGAAGTTTCTAAGCGGCTGCACTTCAAACGGTGTGGAAGGTTAAATGCAAGCCGTGTGTGGTTCTGGGTGTTTTACGCACCATGATTCGGGGACACACTTTCAGGTCGAGCATGTGCCAAGGGGTTTATCTGGACACTCCTAGCAACCAAATCTTTCCCGTTCCCCAATACTTTGATGATGAGTAAAGGAAATGTTGTACCTTGGAACACTTTACACATATTTTCCCCTGGGCAGTCCCGTAATAAAAGTTTAATCTTTATCTTTTCCTTCAGCGTTTGTCCCGCGTGCCTGCGGGGTCCGCTACGTGGGTCCTTTGTCTCCATTTCGCTCTATCACGGGCTGCATCTGTGTGGATGTTCACGCATTTAAGGTCTTTATGAACTGTACCAGCCCAACGTTGCTTAGGTCGTCGTATGGGTCTACTGCCGACGACTTCTAGTGTGTAACGCGCCGTGGCAATAGAGTCATCACCGGCCCGTAAAACATGCCCAAACCATCGAAGATGACTCTCACGCATCTTGTCTTGGATCGGTGCAACACCAAACTGTTTCCTGATGCTGTCATTACAAACGTGATCTAACTTAGTGAGGCCCGCTGTCCACCATAGCATCTTCGTTTCTATTACACTTAGGCGGCGTTCTGTCTCAACTGTAGTCGGCCAGCACTCACAACCATACAAGGCGACTGGTCGGATTGCAGTGCGATAGATTTTTGATTTTAAATTATCTTTCATCCTGCGGTCTCGGGTGACACCGGTTGTTTTTCACTGCTTCATCCAGGCTGCCTGAGTTAACCTCTACGGTGAGTCGGCCGTCAACGGTGATCGTGGAACCAAGGCACTTAAACTTACACGAGTAAGCTGCAACCAAAGATGGCACACCTGAAGGCAACAGACGGCGTTAGACCGTATTAGGGTCATATCTCCTAGATGTGACCAACTTTTTACCCAGTGTGGTTAAAAGTGAACATAATATCATTTTTAATTCCACTTTTAATTGATGACTTTATCTTCTTATGTGCTGCAGTCTTCTTCTGGAACTACGAAAATTGTTCAGGAAAATTGACCTTTTTCCAAATGTGAATATTTGTTCCAAGGTACAACGTGGCCATTGACTAAGGAACAAATACTCTATGGCAACTGAAAAGCATATCATTGGAGAAAATCTTGTCAGTATTATATTTAATGGTCTGTCTGTTACATTATTACTCTAGTACTCACAAATGATCAGTAAGAGAAATCAAATCAAGCACCAGTATTATAAAAATATTGTAGCACTAACGGAACTCAGCTATCTTGCAAATACCATTTCCGATGGTAGAAAGACCTGCTTCTGCTTTTAGATACTAGATGACGTTCGACAGGTGAAGTATAGCTCAACCGACCACACGTTACGCGACTAGATAGTTTTAAAAATATGTGGAATTTTATTTTCACAAGATTCTGCGACTGGTGAATAAACAATATATTACAAATAGCTTCAATATATTATACAACGCGTAAATATGTAAAACTTGAAGTATTTACAAAGGCAGTACAAAACACAATCTCTTTTGTACCAGCAACAAAAACTGTAAACTGATGGAATGTGCTTATTCACATGCCTTTATCTGATTCGAATATCAGCCACTAGAACGCAGTACTGACCAAAAAAGATTGCGTGTTCCTAGATACGCTACACACTGAATCGGTACATCACCCTCGCTTCTGCTGCAAAGTCTCGCGCAAGTTGACAGCATCCGCATTTAAATTCCTTATTTGGCGAATACTCAGGCGACCGATCGCACCTGGACCGGCTCGTTCAACCACTCGACCTTAGTTCCAAAGTGCGTCCCTCTGAGTATCTGGGACAGTTGGTGAAACGTGGCGATCGGGTCCCGCATTTTAGTAGCTCTGCCGTATCTAATCACCAATGAGTGGCTGCAACCAAAGATGGCATACCTGATGGCAACATGCGGCGTTAGACCGTATTAGGGTCATATCTTCTAGACGTGACCAATTTTTTACCTAGTGGGTTAAAAGCGAAACACTTGTCTGATATATATTACGATTCTTCAGCATGTTAGTAGATTCACCTTTCCCACAGGCAATAGATTCACATTTAATTGTTTGCTTAACGAGGCTGACTTCAATTATTTCGTTATGTATGAAATCCATCAAACCTTTTAGATCGTTATGTCTTCTTTAGATGGGGACCTGACTATGCCGTTTTATGTCACACTGCCTGCATTGTGACCCAGATACGACAGAATATCGGGAGCGACATGACAACGCTTTGAGAGCAGACAGAACGGTGTGGGCTGCCGAATGGCACCCGTCACCGTAATTAACGAGACAACACAGAAAGGAGGAAGATGGGCAAGTGAAGACGACACGAGTGACAAACGAAGTCCGAGTAACCCACACAGACAAAACCAGAAATGTAGCAAAGCCGAGATCAAGAACCAGTAGCACATTACGACAACGAGACAATAGCGAAGCGTACACGCTACTGCCTTTCATGTCGTTTTTCCCTTTATTGTTATTCCATTTCCGCGTCCCAGAGAGGCGAAGGTGAGCTGGCAGCGGAACAATAGTCCGTTCTGTAGTCAAAAGAGTTGAAAAGATACAAAGATGGAATAAAAATTTAAAAACGTTATGCTGTCAAAAGAGTTGAAAACATACAAAGATGGAATAAAAATTTAAAAACGTTCTGCTGTCAAAAGAGTTGAAAATATACAAAGATGGAATAAAAATTTAAGAAGATGAACATTATACAAATGTTTTAAAATGCTTAAATGGGTGCTTTTCATTGATGATATTTAAAACAATGATTATGGAAATCGTTGCATGACATTTGAAACAGTGATGTATTGCGAGAAAATAAAACACTGTGTAACAGTTTGCTACCACTTGATGGGATGGAGCTTGCGAGCTCACTTGACTGCTTTTCGGGCGAACAAACCAACTGAGTGCTCATTGAAGTGCTATAATAGCAGTATGCAGTGATTGCGTAAGCACACCACAAACAGCAACTCTGGCTCGGGTATACCTAAGCGTCCGTTGTGTACTGCTGCCTTTTGGCCAAAATAACATTTAATCATTGATGTGGCTTAGCATAATAACTAGTGATATGTTTTTACAGTGAAGAGCAGATTTTCATACACATTTACAGTCAACTTGATTAATGAAATGAAATTATGCGCTCTATCCCGAAGGATAATGATGTAGCCTGCACTGGTTTAAATGTAACTTGTACATTTATTACAAACAGAAGAATAAGAAACACATACGAAAAGATGGCCTTACAATCGTAGTGGGTTTGCTGTGAATCGACTGATAGCATAGCATAGCAAAGGAAACGGAATCTCTAAATAATAACTAATCTGACAGTTCTTAGCACTCATATCACAGTTTCAATGATTTGGAATGATAGTAAAAGTTCCACTAAAACTCATTGAACATCAAGTTAACTCAGATATTGCTGTCAGTTGTGTTACTCACTCACATGTTACTACACCGACTAACACAATCACCTAGCATGGTGCTAAGCAAGCAACACAACCACCCGAACAACTTTAACACTCGCGGCTCGATGACCACTCAGTATCTTCAATCTTCCAGGCTAAGATCACACTGACAGAAGACTACGAGAAACTTCTGCTTGCTTACTCCAGAACTTGGTCACCTGACCAGCCACTTAAGTGAAGATTGGTACTTTCCCTAGGCCACCTCATCAAATTAATACACTTTACATTGATTTGTATACATTATACGTACACCTGCCCAGACAGCCGAATGCGTTAACGTTTAATAGTTAAAGTTGATTTAGCTTGTAACTGAAAAATAAAATATCAGAATTGTCTTCCTTTGTGATAAGTAATACACTTCCACTCCCAAAAAGCCTTTAAGCTGACCGATTTTGAAAATCCGTGAAACTGGTCAGATGTGTCCCAAGAACCTAATAAGATCATGTGAATCTAGGATATTTAGAGTAAATTTTTTTTAAATTTTAGAATGATTTTATCACAATGGCAATTATATGTAAAGGTGCAACAAAAACATGAAATATCGCACAAAAGTTTGCAACATAACATTTGAAGATGACTAGACATACCATACAGCAATGTTTTCTACATTCAGTGAAGATTTCTGGGCCATACACTAGTACATCCCCCTACAATCAAATTATGTTCATAGCAGCACAATTACTGAGGTGTGTAGTAATATTTCAAAACAACATTATGTATGACAAAATACAATTAGTTACTTCAGACGCTCTTGGAATGGAAAAGATGGTGATGTACTCTCATTTTCGTGAAAGAGACACTATAAACAAATGACGCTCTACTTGATCGCTCACAGCCTTCTCTATATCCATCCCATGGTCCGTAGTATTTTTCCCCAATTCCGAAAGCATCTTGGTACATATCAACACTAGATAGATATGAGATATAGACGTCCCAATGCTCAAAACTGCGTATTACTCTGAGAGGAGGTATGTGTCTCAGCAATCACGAGAAGGAAACGTGCCCCTTCTGGGATTCAGATGGAGTGCCGGCGCCAAACTTCACCCCGTAGATTCACTATCAGGACAGGAATGCAACCCAGCCTGGATATGATTTTTAGTTGGCTTTCCTCATTCGATTAGGTGAATATTGGTCTTGTCCCCAAGTACCCCCTCTGTGACAGGATTCCTAAACATTTAAGAACGGTCGCACGCTTTCACGTGGCCGAGAGTTTGCGTACATACTTTCCTTCCTGGTGGTGTGGGGGGGGGGGGGGGGCAACGGGATGGCAACTTGAAGGGTATCCAATAACCCCTTAAACTAACGGTGTCAATTCCGATTATAACAACGATGACGCCACTAGATGTGGGACAAGGGCGAGAGATAAAAAGAAGATCCATAAATCTATGTCTTTAGTGTGTCTTACCAGGAATGGTCAATATTGAGGGATATAATAGGATCGCTCATTTGAAGCAAAAGACTTCACCTGGACGCATGCTCAATTCCAAATGGTTTCCGAGTTAAAACACAGTGAATCTACATTTGGTTTTGGGCTAGTGGCGCCAACGTACGTGTGTTAACAACGAAATATTTTAACGTTTTATTCTAGCCCACTCTACCTCTTTGCTTTCAATCTCTTTGCTTGCGATGTCTTTCTGCCACACAGGAACAGAAGTGGCCTCAAAATTGAACCTAGTGCGACTCCTTTTGTGATTTCTGCCCAATCGCTAAAATTTTCTAACTTTCCAACATTATTTGGATTATTTGGCACAACGTTTTGGTGGTGTGTGGGGGAGGACACTTCGAGTACCCCTGACACCTGTCCTCTTTCCTGTTCCAGTCACGAACAGTTCACACAAAGAACGGTTGCCGGTAAGCCTCCGCGTGGGCTCGAATGCCTCTCACTTTCTCTTCATTGTCATACGTAGAAGGAAGTAGTATATCTGGGACTCTTCTAGGAAAACAAGCTCTCAAAATTTTGACAATAAACCACACCATGGTATCCCGTCGGGTGTTGCCTTCCCTTTGTTGAGCGATTTTAGTTGCCGTCCTATCCCATGGTCACTTATTTCTATAGGATAGGAGCCGTTTTATCGCTTCTGCGACGATTTAAAAGAACTACTACAGTGATATCTTTCTCTGTGAAAAAGTTTGGAAAAAAGACGTTTAGTACTTCAGCCTTTTCCGTGTCATCCTCCGTTTCACTACCATCACGCTCCCAGAGTGTCTGGACAGATGGCTTCGATCCGTTTAACGATTTAACATAAGACCAAAACCTCTTAGGTTTTTCTGTCAGGTCGATAGAATTTTCCTTTAGAACTTGCTGAATGCTTTACGCATAGCTTCCCTTACACTAATATTGGCTTCATTAAACTTTTGTTTGTGTGTGATGCTTTGATTACGTTTAAATTTGCAGTGCAACTCTCTTTGTTTTCGTAACGATTTCGTAACATGACTCTTCAACCACATTCGATCTTTTCCATCCCTCACAACTTTACTCGGCACGTACACATCTGAAAAGAATTGTACAATGATTTTGAACGTTGTCCGTTGACACTCAACGTTGTTACTGCTGAAGATGAAATGTTTGTGCTGACCCTTCAGGTAATCTGAAATCTTCTTCAATAAAATTCTTCAGGGTATCAGACCGCATCGTGATAATTTAAAATGCGCCAACGTTTCGGCCAGCGTTGCAGCTAGCCTTCATCAGGGCTAGCTGCAACGCTGGCCGAAACCTTGGCGCATTTTAAATCATCACGATGCGGTCTGATACCCTGAAGAATTTTATTGAAGAAGACAACGGCCGCGGAAGCCTACGCTTACAAATCTGAAATCTGTTTCTTGTCGCCCTTGCTAAGCAGAAAGATATTCGTACCTTTTTTTTTTATTCCTACTTACAGCCACATTCAGTGATACTGTAACTGTCCAAAACCCTTCAATGAAATCTGAATGGTGGTCCGAAACAGGAAACGGTGCTTACGCATTTTCTGCCCACCTAGTTCACGATCTCCTATTACGTGGTCATGATGGTGCAACATTGAGCCATGTGTGAATAATATGGCAAAGGGTATCTCTAAGACCCCCCCCCCCCCAATTACACTCACACACACACATGCACAAATTCGGCAACATCTTCAGCGGCACTTGCCCACCCACCTTTAGTCAGAATTCTAAAAATGCGCACTTACAAAGATAACCTGTGAAGCAGTCGTAGGCGCCTGCAGGCTGGCAACCTCTTTCAAACCCTCGGCTTCCACTTGCCTACCTGCAGGCGCCTAGGACTTCTTCACAGGTTATCTTTGTAAGGGCGCATTTTTAGAACTCTCTGTAAAGGTGGGCAAGTGCCGCTCAAGATGTTGCCGAGCTGTGGAGTCTTAGAGGAACCCTATTCAGTTTCTTTCACACATGTGTCAATATAGCACTCCACTCTGATCGCGCCACAGGAGGACGCAAACTAGGATGTTAGAAAATGCTTAAGCACCCTTTACTGCTTCGTATCACTTTCAAATTTCATTGAATGGTTTTGAGCAGTCCCTAATGCTTTCTACCTGTACACAAGAGCAAAAATTGCTGTCGCGTTTCACACGAAAGGAGTGACAGCGTGTGCAGTGGAGTGGCAGCCCAGGAGGCGCCAGCAGCGTCAAAGGTTGCCGAGAACGTCGTTCCTGTTCCTTGTTGCACTGCAAACTGTGTTTTTCAACCACCAAATGTGCGGCAATCAACGCCCCTAGGAAAGGGATGGCTCTACTATCGCCGTTTATGCCGCCCTCTAAGCCTTTTGTGTCGATTGTGAAAGATGTGTGAAATATTTTCTTCGACCTCTCGTTATAGAAAACCTCGTGTATTCAAAGCTGAGGGTCGCTATTTTCACCTTCATTGCAGAGGCATCAAAATAGGGCATGACATTTCAGTAATAGCGCATTTCATGATATTCGCATCACGTTGTAACACCAAAAATGCAGATAAAATGCGTTCTGCTCCATCCAAAATTTTTCGGCGTTTAATATCCGTTGATAACTTGTGCTGTACTTCTCATTCTGAATATGTAAGCTTTATTGCGGAAACTATACATTATATGTAATCGATATAATAGTGTATTTATTTCTGACTATTGTAAGGTGGCGTAGTCTTCTGACCTTCATTTCTTACATATTCGACCTTACCATCGTATTCTGCGTATCAAGACGTTTCATTCGAACCCAAACTCGATAGGGTAGAGTCAGTTTTACATATTTCCATTTCATCGATATGCAAATCTAATAAATAAATCGCAAGTGCGCACCAAGATTAAAAAGTCGAGGCTGGCGTACACAAACATTCAAGATATGAGGGCCAGAGGAGTTTTTATTCGGCACAGGCAACCAGCCTGCAGGAAAGTCTGTAGGAGGGTGAGTTAGCACGCAGCTGGGCCAGCCGGCCGACAGCCCACAGACCATAACAGTTTTTGCCAGAGAAAAGGGATAATGGCCTGCATGTTCATCTTAAAAGCAAAACCCACTGTATTGTTTGGGAGATCCCCAGCATAAGCATTTTTTTGATGGACCTAGTGCACAGTTACAGAGTTCTCACAAGTGGACAGTAAACGCCTAACGCAGATGCTATATATTTCCGGATACGTTGGCATAGCCATTCTCCCATTTGTAAGAGTAACGCTGATTGGTGGACTATTTCTGATGTAATGAGCTGGAGGAGTGAGGGAAAGACAGTGGATGACATACCCTTTCGCTTTTTGCGTCGAGGGAAGTCGTTCTGGTGATGCTCTTGTAGGAGGAACACGTAGTGGTAGCGAGTGCGGTCGTAGGTGTACGCAGAGAGCGAGGAACAAAGTCTCTACTCAGTACTGCACTGGGAGAGCACCTCTATCGCTAGCGAATCGGAGTGATACTCTATATTGAGTCACTCGCCATTAATCATTTGTTCACTGTGTTGGCCGTGACACTTAATGTACAGAGTGAACACATACAGAGTATTAAATAGCGCCTGCGAGCGAACATTGAGTGACATCGCAGTGGACTGGTAATCTGACCGGTGTACCACGCCAATAGTTAGAGTACGGGCAGATAGGAGTCCTTGACTTCATCAAGGCGTAGAGAGAGTTTGATTGGCGAAAGTCAATCCAGATAGAAAGAGAGAGTTTTGTTATTTTTCAGCAGTGAACGACGCAGGCAGCAGTAGGCGAGCCCCATCTTTCCTCCATTAGAAATAACATACTTCATTCACATCACTCCATAACATTTCTCACATGACAGCCTTGACCGTACTTAGAAAAATAATTATTCAAGTTGAGGAGGCGTGGCTGTCAGCCATTCTTAAAGAAAAGGGATAAAAGAGCTTTCTCACACTTTGTATATAAATGTCATTAACAGGATTCCTATCCATAAGAGGTAACCTCCCATTCCGTAAAGAACCCGAAAATTTGTTTATCAGTTTATAATTAAAAGCTTCACTTGATTTTCTTAAATTTTGCAATAAATAACATTTTCCATTAGTTTAATGTTTTTCTTATGCTAGCTAGCAACACTCCAGTACCCAAGTATCCCACTAGTTACGTAAGAAAATAGAATATTTTTGTGTCTTTTGCTTACAACAGACGACTCAAGAAGCTATTTATTGGTGAAAGTTTTTCAGGAATTTTTCTTTTTGGTACGTTAGGAGCATCTGTCTGACTTCTGTAGTAGTGTGGGGTGGAAATTGCTTCTTGCAGGAGCCAAAGGGTACTTGTCAGATCAATCCGTTGCACAACTCGTCAACATAACACCCACACACTGACACTGTATATAATTGATTGTAATTATAATGTAAGTATTGTAAATTGCTGGATAATAGCCAAGGGAACTTTATTACAATGTATCGATAGCAACGGCGAAATGGTAGTAGCCGTGCAGTTGTTTTTCTTTGCGTATGGAGTGTTTGTGTCACGTTGCGAGCAGAGAGGAGGCAGAGCAGCTTGAGTCATGAAAGAGTGCGGAAGTTTTTGCTGGGCGTTCCCGCAGAAGCTGTGTGCAGCTGTGCTCGCGCCAGTGTAGGCAGAGGAAGCTGCAGTTCCAAGCACTGTCTGTCCCATAATTATCCGTGGCTCTGGAGACGACTCAGGGTTCTCATCGAGCAGCAGCAGCAACGACAGCTCAGCATTGTCGTCGGCTACATTCTTCGTCGTCCGCACAGCTACAACATCGTAAGACTGTGAAGACACAAACATGGTAATGTAGAGGCTTTGTCCAGTTGATTTTCTTTTACAAAGTATTAATAACTTGATTAATAACTTACAATAGTTAAAACTTATAGGGCTCCTGTGTTGTCATTCTCCTCAGGCATTATTGCCAACCAGGGTCCCTTTCGTTTCCATGCAGTCACCGAGTGTCGTAAGAATATGAAAAGTGATTAACTATTTACTGTCAGTTAGTGTGTTTGCTAAAGACCAGTTTCAGTCTAAATTATCTGCCGCAGTAACTATTCATCCTTGTATTGCATAACAGAGGCTACTTAAAGTAAAGTAGAATTTCACTGGAAAAACTAATAACTAAAGATACATCACAAATTAAGAATGCGCAATTTCATTTATTATGTATATAGTTTAGCGAGTGACTTCTGCTGGCTTGGTATGTTTTTATTGTTGTTATTTTAAAACTAAAACCAATTTCTCATTTGCTTAAAGTAAATTCAGTTCAAACTTTCAATAATCAGAATTAAATTGCTTGGCTTTGGTCTAAATTTTGCATTACGTTCCATTGAGGTACTGAAAGTTATTTTCTTACATAACAAAGTTCAAGTTAAGCCAGTCATTTATTTAACCAGTAATTTCATTTAACGTTACTTTCAAAATTTAGTATTTCAGAATAAGTAACTGAAAACTCAGTGCTTTCTGACTCATGTATTTTCTCGTAATTTATTGTGCTGTGGAAAAGCGTGACAACTTTCTGTTGCCACGCCAGTGATTATTTGCTTAAATTTCTTTGCCGTTATCTTTCTCAAGATTCTGCAGATTCATCGCCCTAGCGGGCTGGCAACCGTATATATTATAACTTTTTTGGCTAATCAGTGTTTTCTTTGTGTTATCAGTGATTTTTTGTAGTAAATATTACATGGTACTCTTTGTCTCTCTGTGCAGTTCGTGAGCCATTGCACTATACTCCACCCATTTCAAAATTATCATCAGTGTTTAGCTTAAATTTAGAACAGATTCTTACTTCAGAAGAGTCTGTTGTACACTTTCCTCCAACTAATCGGCGTTCTTTTCCTTCGGTATTGATAGCTTTATCTGTTATACCGGAGCCAAGGTAGCCCGCGATGGCCGGCAGCCCATATAGCACCACAGATGACGAGGTTGTCTATGCCCAAAGGCGTACCCAAAAGCACCATGATAATCACCGGGTATTTACACACAAGATAATGGAAACAGACATTCCGAGCACTACTTCCTGCAGGGGGAGCTCGAGCCAAAATCTGATGGTTGGAGACAGCTATTTACGGGCTCAAACCAGACCCGAAGTACAGTTCACGCTGGATGCCGACCTCGTGTACTGGAACCGTCGAAGATTACGTATTCGTCTCGGAATCGGACTGTTACTAGCGTGTGAATGAGTAACCACGAACCTTTGTGGAAAATAAGAAGTGAACGTTACTTTGCCTCAATTAGGAGATTTTTTTCGTTATTTTTACCTTTCCTTTGTATGTTCAGTCATCAAACTTGTGAACTTACATTAATAAAAGTTGCGTTGTGAAAAATTGCGAATTGTCAGTCACAACATTATCCACTGTAAAACTTCATTAGGCATGTGCGATCACGGACAGCTATATCGCAATCCAATAGGCCCAGTAGCAAGGGGGAGGTTACAGTGTGACACGCCAACGGTGTTGTTGGGCTGATTTGTGGCGAAATTTGGTGCCAATGTGACGTCATTAACCCACCTGAACTTTTGAGCTGTGGCCTTAATTTTCGTATACATCGACACCTTGCTGTTTGAAGCGTCGCAGAATCCGAGGGTGAGGTCGCAGGGCGCTTCGCTTTGCACAATCACCAAGGAAGGTCTCAGGCACACTTAAGCTGAATTTAAAATTTCTGCGTCACAATGGGAGACAGTTACAGGATCATTTTTTCAAACCCTCGTAACTGTGTTGCGTAGTCTACATATGTTCTTGTTGTGGTCTTCAGTCCTAAGACTGGTATGATGCAGCTCTCCAAGCTACTCTATCCTATGCAAGCTTCTTCATCTCCCAGAACCTACTGCAGCCTACATCCTTCTGAATCTGCTTAGTGTATTCATCTCTTGGTCTCCCTCTACGATTTTTACCCTCCACGTTGCCCTCCAATACTAAATTAGTGATCCCGTGATCCCTCAGAACATGTCCTACCAACCGATCCTTTCTTCTAGTCAAGTTGTGCCACAAATTCCTTTTCTCCCCAATTCTATTCAATACCTCCTCATTAGTTATGTGATGTACCCATCTAATCTTCAGCATTCTTCTGTAGCACCACATTTCGAAAGCTTTTATTCTCTTGCTCTCCAAACTGTTTATCGTCCATGTTTCACTTCCATACATGGCTACACTCCATACAAATACTTTCAGAAACGACTTCCTGACACTTAAATCTATTCTCGATGTTAACAAATTTCTCTTCTTCAGAAACGCTTTTCTTGCCATTGCCAGTCTACATTTTATATCCTCTCTACTTCGACCATCATCAGTTATTTTGCTCCCCAAATAGCAAAACTCCTTTACTACTTTAAGTGTCTCATTTTCTAATCTAATTCCCTCAGCATCACCCGACTTAATTCGACTACATTCAATTATCCTCGTTTTGCTTTTGTTGATTTTCATCTTATATCCTCCTTTCAAGACACTGTCCATTCCGTTCAATTGCTCTTCCAAGTCCTTTGCTGTCTCAGACAGAATTACAATGTCATCGTCGAACCTCAAAGTTTTTATTTCTTCTCCATGGATTTTAATATCAAATCCGAATTTATCTTTTGTTTCCTTTACTGCTTGCTCAATACACAGATTGAATAACATCGGGGAGAGGCTACAACCCTGTCTCACTCCCTTCCCAATCACTGCTTCCCTTTCATGTCCCTCGACTCTTATAACTGCCATCTGGTTTCTGTACAAATTGTAAATAGCCTTTCGCTCCCTGTATTTTACCCCTGCCACCTTCAGAATTTGAGAGTATTCCAGTAAACATTGTCAAAAGCTTTCTCTATGTCTACAAATGCTAGAAACGTAGGTTTGCCTTTCCTTAATCTTTCTTCTAAGATAAGTCGTAGGGTCAGTATTGCCTCACGTGTTCCAACATTTCTACGGAATCCAAACTGATCTTCCCCGAGGTAAGCTTCTACCAGTTTTTCCATTCGTCTGTAAAGAGTTCGCGTTAGTATTTTGCACCTGTGACTTATTAAACTGATAGTTCGGTAATTTTCACATCTGTCAACACCTGCTTTCTTTGGGATTGGAATTATTATATTCTTCTTAAAGTCTGAGGGATTTTCGCCTGTCTCACACATCTTGCTCACCAGATGGTAGAGTTTTGTCAGGACTGGCTCTCCCAAGGCTGTTAGTAGTTCTAATGGAATGTTGTCTACTCCCGGGGCCTAGTCTACATAGCAGCACATAGAAATATAATACTTCACTGACTGGAAGGATTTAATTCCTAGCCGGCCGCGGTGATCTAGCGGTTCTAGGCGCGCAGTCCGGAACCGCACGACCGCTACAGTCGCAGGTTCGAATCCTGCCTCGGGCATGGATGTGTGTGATGTCCTTAGGTTAGTTAGGTTTAAGCAGTCCTAAGTTCTAGGGGACTGATGACCACAGTAGTTAAGCCCCATAGTGCTCAGAACCATTTGAACCATTTAATTCCTAAACAGCAAAATACAGTATTTTGATGCAATGTCAAATAAAGGGTTATTATGCGGTCACGGTTTTTGAAAATAAGTGCCATTGGTTACGTTAATTTTCCGCTTCTGTTTTTTGTGCGTAATGTCAAAGCCCCTTCATTCGCCAAATTAACGACAGCGCATCCTGACTATCATTTCTCTGTTGCTCCTGAATTCGTTTCTGTGGTATTTTACTCCAGTACGAATGACTGTGTAGGAAGTGCTGTAGGGGTTCAGAGGGGAGGGGGGACTAAGTGTGCAGAGAATAACCTTGGCTGCCTAGTCCGGCTGCAGGAGGAGCGTGTCATCGATTCCGGGGGCGGCTCTGCGGTATGTTTTAATTTGACGTCCGAGGGCGCGGCCCTCAGCGTCGCAAGAGCCCCGTAGGCGGCCACTCGTCTCGCAGTCAAGAATTTTTAATATCACTCAAATGCGCCCTTCATTTAGCTTTCAGCCCATTTATTTAATCCAGAAGTAAGCGCGCCGCGATGAAATTAGTTTTCTGGCCGGTGCCCCGCATACTGTGTAGTAGCTGCGTGATCTGGCCGGCGCCTAACAAAGGCGCCTGATTAAAACACAGATCACAGGCGCACTAATCTCCGGCAGCAATTTAAACGCGGGTCACTGTTTCCTCGTCATATCTGCGTTGAATTAATATTCCGTCTCCCAAGAGGGTCCGCTAAAAAAGAAGTCTGTCAGCCCATCGTTCCTGCGTTACGGTTTCTCTCCGCTCCCGCTGCCGCTGCTGTACCTGCTCTTCACATCTTTTCTTGCTGTATTCGCTGCCTGTACTCTTGGCGAGAAAGGAGCTCGCTGGAATTAATCCGCCAGAGGAAGTTCTGATAGCAGAGTTCTTCTAGCGCGTGAGGCTTCTAACACGGAGGAAAGAATATTATAGCTGCGCCTAAGACACTCCGTCGGTCATCCCGGAAGATTCTCTGCTGGAGGAATGAGGTATCTACAGAGGAAAGTGTAGTAGTAGATCGTGAATCAAGTGAAAAAAGGAACCTTCTTGTCACTTCTAAGTAGCTGTCTGTCTGTTTGTGGTTGGAACGATGGTTATTTTGACAGGGAGGACTCAGCGTCTTGTCTTGCATGAAGAGTTATCGACAGAACAGTAAGTAACTTCAGGATTGTCCCAGGGAAGTATGCTGTGATCCTTGCCTTTCGTGTCGTATATTACTGAAAAAAAAACGGTTCAAATGGCTCTAAGCACTATGGGACTTAACATCTGAGGTCATCAGTGCCCTAGACTTAGAACTACTTAAACATAACTAACCGAAAGACAGCACACACATCCATGCCCGAGGCAGGATTCGAACCTGCGACCGTATCAGCCGCGTGGTTCCAGACTGAAGGGCCTCGAACCCCTCGGTCACAACGGCCGGCCATATATTACTGACATACCAGACATTATTCACAGTAACCCCAGAAGAAACTGTCATTCTTTTTACAGAGATAAAAATCAGTCGTCATCTCCACAAAGATGTTATTAAATTCTTCATTTTACGATTTCAACAGTTTAACCTACCATCTTCAGAAGTTGAAATAGGCTCGGATCGTTGGTAAGCTGACGTCAAATGAGATGACAGTGTTCTACAAGGAATCGACAAGTAATACATACGTAGAAAGTATGTTGCAATCAACGTACAAAAATTGAAAGTGACAGGAATGTAACTGATTTCTTAAAAGAGATGTAAATTAGTTCAGCAGAAGTACCACAACGTACCTCCGTTAAAGAATCGATAAATGGAGTCACATCGCAAGAGTCATATCTCAAAACAATACATAGTGCATTCGATGCGTAGCAAGTAACAGACTGTCAAATAGCAGATCGTACATAATACATTTACGAGAAATTAGAATAAGGTCATCGTTGGCCGTAATATTGATGGTGTATTGATAGCAAAATCGATTTTCAATCAAAAAAATAAATGTTCAAATATGTCGAAATCTTATGGGACTTAACTGCTAAGGTCATCAGTCCCTAAACTTACACACTACTTAACCTAAATTATCCTAAGGACAAACACACACACCCATGCCCGAGGGAGGACTCGAACCTCCGCTGGGACCAGCCGCACAGTCCATGACTGCAGTGCCTGAGGCCGCTCGGCTAATCCCGCGCGGCGCTTTTCAATCACATAGTGATCATCTTCAGTGCTGTGGTGTACAAATTAAACTCAGAGGCAAAGGTATGAAGTTATTATCAGTAACCAAAACTAAGAAATGATCACAGTAACTGAAGCCGCTGTTTTGTGATCGTTTCTTAGTTTTGGTTACTGATAATAACTTGGTACCAGTGCCTATGAGTTGAAAGGTGGCTACACTGTGCCACTGCGCCAGAGATAGCGCCAAAGAGTACTATTAAGCCGCCTCCACAGTGCGTGTTAAGAGTTCGTAGCAGTCAGTGCTAGTGGAGAGCTCGTAGAGGACAGTATGTGTTAAGAGTTCGTGCCGAGATGTGCTAGTGGGCACTGCTTGTCGTGAAGTCGGAGTGAGATGTGGTAGTAAAGAATGTTGTTCCATGTTTTATGCAGTTATTTGATGGGAGAGATAGCAGATGTTATTGTAATGAGTGCATTTCGTCAATATATATGAAGGTAAAAATTACAATGTTCTTTTATTATTTGTGTATCTGAAATAATGCGTCACTACAGGTTCAGTCAACAAAGCATCTGGCTTGTGTTCTTGTATTAGAGTGAATTCTGGTTTTCTTGCGTAATTATAGTTTTTCTAAATTTCTTTTGTCACGTCAGTATAGTTGGTATTTAAAAATTCTTGTCTTGTTGGAAAGAACCGTGCCAGATGTGGACGTTGAGTCACACTCCCACATACAGAACAGTTACATTTGTGCTTGGATTTTGTAGGTTTTATAGTTGCTGGGGACTTAATTAATTAACTGTGTTTACGAAAATTTTCTTACATTGTTTGTTGCAGTCAGATAGCGTAAAAATACTAGTCAGGGCCAACCGATTACGAGACTGCGTAATCGGACAGACATACTAAAACAAAAAATATTTTCAATCAATCTTATATTTAATTAAGCCCCCATGCACGTGGCGACCGCTGCTTCGGATCGTCCCTTGGAATTGTTTTGATTGTAAAAATAGTAGACCGTAGTATTGTTGTAGTAATTTGTAGTTTATTAATTGTAGTCTATTTTGCATGTGTAGATTTGGTAATTGGCATTCTTCTAATGGTATTTTTCAAAATTTAATTTTTATTGGCTTATATACGCGTTTGACAATTTTGTGCAATTATTTCAATTGTTCGTTAATCGTGTTTGAAGGAAACATCTCGTGTGAATAGTATTGTTGGAGATAAGGAGTCATTGTGTGGGATTTTCGAACAGTGACGAATTTTTTTTTAATGTTTTGTAAATGATTACGCGGTCTATGAAAAAGGCAAAAATGATGAATAGTGAGAATAACGAAATTGTTAACATGGCGAACTCGCCAACAGAGGAAAACAGTATGATGGATAATGAAGTGGAAAACAATGTAATAAGTCGGGAAAATAGTCCGGAACCATTTCAAAATTTTTCTCAATCAGAAAATTCACAGAATACGAGAGTAACGATAGAAGATTCTGGAATAGTATCGAACACAGATAGCTTTACAGCCATGCAGAAGGAAGCTGGTTTTGTGGGAAATGTGAGGGGTGAAAAGAATTTTGAAACAGTTACTATGGAGCAGTTGATGAGTGCTATATTAAATTTGGGAGCACGTATGGAAACACGGTTAGACTCACAGGGATCAGAACTAGGAACAATTATAACCGAGTTGAAAGCAGTGAGATCACAGTTACGATCTGAATTTAAAACAGAGATAGGAACAATTAAAACTGATATGGGAACAATGGAAACACGGTTTGGATCTGAATTAAAAACAGAGATTGGAACAATTAAAACAGAGATGGGAACTTTGGAAACACGGTTAGATTCAAGAATAGGGACATGTTTCAAATACACGAATGATGAATCAAAGAAAGAAATTAGAGAAGAAGTACAACCGATTTTGAATTCTCACAATAATAGTTTAATTTCATCAGAAATTAGACAAGAGGAACAGGACAGAGAACAGGAAGAAAGAGATCGCGTGATAGTACAGAAATTTTCAGAGTTAAATTTACAACGTGCACTAGATAAGGAAGAAATAATTGAAGGAACCGAGGAATCCGTACCAAATGACAGAATAAATAACTTAACGCAACAGTGTGAACACTTAACTACTAAATGTGACAATACCGAAACCCGAGTCGCGACACTTACGGATGACGTAAATAAACAGAAAGGACAATTAAGTGACTCATCGGAAAGAGTCGAGGAGATCTCAGATAAATTGACAAGTGTTAGTTTAGCGGAAGGCTTTGAAGAAAATAATTTATTTCATTTACGAGAAGCAACAAGAGAGCGCCAGGCGCGTGAATTTAACAATAGTTGTCATTGTGACTGGGACAGACGCGGTAGGTCTTCGTCGCCACGAGGCGAAAACTTTGATTATAAACACTTTTTGACTGTCCGGAAATTTAAGATCTTCCGCAATTCGAAGAATGACATACATCCATGTGCATGGTTAGATCAATTTACGTACGCACTTCCGCCAGATGTGCCACAAGGTCACAAACTAGAAATTATGTGCAGTTATTAAAGTCCTCAGGGGATTCACTACTCTAAGTGAATATGTGCCGTAGCGAGCATAGGGCCCCGAGCTGTAGTGGTGCTATTTCTCTTTTAGCTTTCTGCACCGCTGCCTACTCTTTTACTATTCTTTGCATCTGTCAAACCAACTCTTCGACTATCAATCTATCTAGAGAGTAAGTAAACAATAACCGGATTTGACTATTTACCTAAATGAGATTTCGAAAATTACTGTTTGAACTTATTAATGTCCTCAGGGGATTCACTACACTAAGTGAATATGTGCCGTAGCGAGCATAGGGCCCCGAGCTGTAGTGGTGCTATTTCTCTTTTAGTTTTCTATACCGCTGCCTACTCTTTTACTATTCTTTGCATCTGTCAAACCAGCTCTTCGACTATCAATCTATCTAGTGAGTAAGTGAACAATAACCGGATATGACTGTTTTACCCAAAAGTGACTTTGGAAATTACCATGTGGAGTTACTGTACCTTCAGCAGCATTCATTTGTAGTTTATATGAGATTTTACCTATTTATCTTCGTGGCAACATTACTTCATATGTTGACGACATTCTTATTGCTAAACGTTCTTGGAGTGAGCACAACAAAATTTTGGATTCATTGTTACGTATCTTTGCAAGAGTTGGCATTACAGTGAACTTAGAAAAATCTGAATTTGGTCGTTCTCAGGTGAAATTTCTCGGTCACATTATTGCTACAGAAGGTATTCTGCCTGATCCAGAGAAATTAGACGCTATTCGTAATTATGCTGTACCTACCGCAAAACGTGATGTTCGTAGTTCCTTGGTGTCTGTAATTTTCTTAGACGCTTTGTTAGTTTGGACGATTTGGCCACACCTCGTTTTTGCGATCTATCTGGAAAGTTCTTTTTAAACGAAAATCGGTCGACAACTCTGTTTGGTTAGTTTGTATTCCTGATGAGTGGGTCAATAAATTGATTTGGTATACGCATTTCAGTTATGCACACTTTGGTCCCAGAAAATGCTTTCATAAATTACGAGAAAATTGTTACTTCAGTTATATGGAAAAACGTATTCGATCTGTTCTTGCCAAATGCAAATTATGTCAAATGGCTAAGCCTCCAACGATTTCTCACAGAGCACCGTTGTTTCCCATCATTCCAGCGAAATTAAAGCAGATGGCTGCAGTCGATTTGTTCGGTCCAGTGGTTCGTTCTACTAATGGTTTTGCGTACATTTTCGTAGCAGTGGAGTTGACGTCAAAATATGTGTGTTTTACACCTTTACGCAAAGCAACAGCTCGTTCAATATCTAACGCTTTTATCAAACATTTTCTTAAAGAAGTTGGTCATGTTGATAAGGTTATATCAGATAATGGATCACAGTTTCGTTCTAAAACTTGGCTTCGTACTCTACGGCATCGTAAAATTAAACCAATCTTCATTTCACTTTTTCACCCTCAATCTAATGCTTCAGAGAGATGGATGAAGGAAATCAATAAATTGTGCCGTCTTTATTGTCATCAGAATCACAGAACTTGGGATCAGTATCTTCATATTTTTCAAAACATTCTGAATGAACTTCCTAATGACTCAACTTCTTTACCGCCTCTATTAATATTAAAAAATAAGGTACCGACAAATCGCATTTCTGAAATCGTTCCTTTTCCGCCTTCACGGAAACTGCGGCATTCTGAAGTTGTCAACCTGGCTCTGCAAAATATTGCATCTGCGGCTGCTAGAAGAGAGAAATCAGCTAGACGTCCTGGTCGTTCAAAATTCTTGTCAGTTGGTCAGAAGGTATTAATTAAGTCCCACCGTTTGTCTCACAAAGGAAAAGGCTTGTGTCGCAAATTTTTTCTGCTTTATAACGGTCCATACAGAATTCGCAAAATTATTCATGATAACACTGTTGAAGTAGAAACTCTTAAATCTCGACGCTCTAAAGGAATACATCATATATCAAACGTTAAAATTTTTGTGGAATGACATACTTGTGAGAAACCAACAGCTAGATGTAAACACGCAGAGAGTACAAGGAAACCGCGCTGTGTTTTGGCGGCGGCACATACTCAAAGCAACAGTCAAGTCTGCGCGCCGCACAAGGCAGTCGTTGACCGCGAACAATAGCTTCCTACGTCACGCGCCCACAGCTGATCGAGCGCTCAGTGCGAATGCACTGACAGCCGTAAACAAACACACAGTCTAATTTCTCCGATTAAATTCAGTATAAAGCTATAAGGACTTGTTGAATTGTGTTATTAACATTCAGTATTTTCCAGGATACGGTTGTGTAAAATATTTGAGAACTTCAGGTAAATTCTGTGTGTCTCCGACGTTAAGACGACTTGCTATCGAGAAATTTTCAGGAAGAATGTAATTTCGAAGAAGAAACTAATTAACTAAAAAAAAAAAGGTAACTATTAATTGAGTTTATTTTCAGGTAACAAATTTCCACTTAGGTACGTACTTTAGACGTAATTTGCTGCTCGCGATTACGTGATTCATATTTTTGTACTAATTTCATGTTCTATGAATTTACGTGTGAAGCGACGGGCTTGCGTACGTTAACTGATTTTGACAATGATTATTAATGAACTGGGTTGTAACTTGTGTATATTATGCATCGCTTGGCTGCACTGCTTTTTCACTGATGTCATATTTTTCTATTATGTGCCTGCTGTGCTTATTTATTTGAATTATAATTGCAACCTGATTTATTGTGCTGATGTGTTTAGGTATGTAAGTTATACCTTGTGATTTATCTGCTTGTGCCTTCATGTTTACTTATTAAGATGACATATGAACATTTATTTGCTTAGGCTGATATGATGCTAATGACTTGTTTATTACGTAAGATATATGTTTGCTGCTTTTTGTATGGATTGCATATTTACACATTTCTGTTTTGTTGTCATAACTACTCTTTAATTTGGTGTATAGCAATGCTGATATAAGGTGTACAAACATAGAGTTTAGGTCACACTACTGTATTAATTATAGATTGTTCGCTTGGCAGAGCCTCGTTGTAAGAATTGTGCTGCATCCACTTGTTGACATTCTGTTCTCTACTGGTATATTTACTCGCTATTGCATGTTTTGCTTACGCTCAGTGCCTTATATTTTTAAGATAAGAAAATTAACTGCTATAATTCGACGAACGACATTAGTACAAGAGAGTCATAGAAGTCACATGAGCTGAGGTTTTATGGAAGCTGTATAAATTTATGCTAATAAGAAGGAGGCTGACGACATGACATACCAAAAATAGGTTTAGACCATTGACAATTATTACACTGCATTTTTCGTGAGCAATTGAAATAGGAAGTGACACTTGACACAGGAAATACTCCACATGTTTGCTTCTGTTTGCCATAATTCTTGAAGTGGTGTACACACTGTGAAATATTAGGATTATTCACACTCCGTAATCGTACTTAATTACTGAGAGTTATTCGAACTAAGTCTGTTAGAGGTCATGTATGCATTTCTTTGTTTATAATTCATAATGAGTAGAAAATTTGGGTCAGATGGATTACACAGAGGTTGTGTGTTGACAATGTGTCTTCGGATTGTATGGGATGATGAGGTTTGCATTAGGATTTTATCTGTACTTGTTCGAGGAGACTGACTAGAGGAAAGAGTTGTGTTGGAAGTGAGATGATATTGGCAATAAGGTTCACATTTATCGACGTATTATTGAGGTATAGAGATTATATGAAGTTGATGATTATTGGAGTTTTTGTGGACAAGAGATAAGGTAAATGATATTGATGATAAGAGTTATATGTATCGACGTATTGAAGAAGTATTAGTGACGTATTGAGATTAAGTTGATGATTATTGGAGTTTTGGTGTATAAGAGGTAAAGTAAGTGAGGAGCATATTTTTTTGTTGGTCTTATGGAACAAGGAGGATGAAGATACCAGACTAGAACACTAAAATAGAAGGAAGATAGTCTATACACACACTTTGTTAAATAACTAAGCAGTATATACTTTTTTTTTGAAGAGAGGAAGTAATTGCATATCTTGGCTCACTGACAGTTGTTCAGCAACAGTACATTTTAATCTGGCTTGGCAAACATTGGTCTTGACATGATGACTATGACGTTGACTAACTATTATTGACTGTTATACATTGCTGCCACTACTACTTGATACACATGATGAACATCAGATTTTGACAGAATTACATTTACACAATTAACACTATTCAGTTACACAGTAGTACTTAATGTGGATGAGAGATGAGTGAGTGTGTTCTGTGTGTTTTCTTTTACTAATCCTACCCACCTATCTCCTAAATATTATTTTATTTGTTTGTAGTGGCTTGCACTGACACCCATAAATATTATAGGTTTACTGGTATTTGTGTATTGTAATAGTTAATATGAAAATTATCTGACATCATTTGTGTGTTTGTTATGATTTGTATGTTACTGTAAAAGCATTTGGATGTGCATTCAAACTATTGTTCATGCCTAAACTGTCTGATTAGTGAAGATAAATATTCTGAACTGTTACCTGCACTTTTCAACATGATTGGTGCCACTAGGACATGTTTAATTTGTGCTCATAAACTCTGATGAACAGTGTGATCAGTGCTAGTGAATTTTATCGAACTGCTTCTGCTGAGAGAGGTGACTTTTTGCTGTCTGCACCTGATCAACATTGCTGATGCCACTAATGGACTGCTTCTACTGAAATGGTGTCACTTGTTGGTGTCTGCACCTGCTCAACATTGCTGGGTGCAACTGATGGACTGCTTCTACTGAAATAATGTCACTTGTTACTGTCTGCACCTGCTCAACATTGCTGGGTGCAACTGATGGACTACTCCTACTCAAATGGTGTCACTTGTTGGTGTCTGCACCTACTCAACATTGCTGGGTGCAACTGATGGACTACTCCTACTGAAATGATATCACTTGTTGGTGTCTGCACCTGCTCTCAACATTGCTGGGTGCAACTGAAGGACTGCTTCTACTGAAATGATGTCACTTGTTGGTGTCTGCACCTGCTTAACATTGCTGGGTACCTCTGATGGATTGCTTCTACTGAACTAATGTGACTTGTTGCTGTGTGTACCTCTGCTACTTTACTGGGTGCCACAGATGGAAATGCTTCTACTGAAATAATGTCACTTGTTGCTGTCTGCACCTACTCAACATTGCTGGGTGCCACTGTTAGAACTGTTTCTACTGAAATGATGTTACTTCTTGCTGTCTGCACATGCTCAATATTGCTGGGTGCAACTGATGGACTACTCGTACTGAAATGATATCACTTGTTGCTGTGTGCACCTGATCAACATTGCTGATGCACTGATGGACTGCTTCTACTGAAAAGATGTCACCTGTTAGTATTTTTTTTTTGTATAAACTAATCATTGAAAGCATTTTATGTGAACATTTGTATAAACTGATTTTTTGTATATTGTGTAAACTATTATGTAAAGTCACATGTATGAAAAGAAGTTGTATTGCTTACAGTATTTCATATATTAGGTTAGTGAAAGGTCAGTGCAAAGCCAAAATTTTAACTAATTATGTGATATTTAGGTATTAATATTATCTTTTATTTTTGTCTGTATTTTTCTGGACGAATTTGGTGGTATTTTCACCACCAATGCTGGCAAAAATACCATCAAATTCTGGCCTGTGGAGGAGGGGCATATGAAAGGTGGCTACACTGTGCCACTGCGCCAGAGATAGCGCCAAAGAGTACTATTAAGCCGCCTCCACAGTGCGTGTTAAGAGTTCGTAGCAGTCAGTGCTAGTGGAGAGCTCGTAGAGGACAGTATGTGTTAAGAGTTCGTGCCGAGATGTGCTAGTGGGCACTGCTTGTCGTGAAGTCGGAGTGAGATGTGGTAGTAAAGAGTGTTGTTCCATGTTTTATGCAGTTATTTGATGGGAGAGATAGCAGATGTTATTGTAATGAGTGCATTTCGTCAATATATATGAAGGTAAAAATTACAATGTTCTTTTATTATTTGTGTATCTGAAATAATGCGTCACTACAGGTTCAGTCAACAAAGCATCTGGCTTGTGTTCTTGTATTAGAGTGAATTCTGGTTTTCTTGCGTAATTATAGTTTTTCTAAATTTCTTTTGTCACGTCAGTATAGTTGGTATTTAAAAATTCTTGTCTTGTTGGAAAGAACCGTGCCAGATGTGGACGTTGAGTCACACTCCCACATACAGAACAGTTACATTTGTGCTTGGATTTTGTAGGTTTTATAGTTGCTGGGGACTTAGTTAATTAACTGTGTTTACGAAAATTTTCTTACATTGTTTGTTGCAGTCAGATAGCGTAAAAATACTAGTCAGGGCCAACCGATTACGAGACACAGCGTAATCGGACATACTAAAACAAAAAAATCATTTTCAATCAATACATTTAATTAAGCCCCCATGCAGAGTTTAATTTGTACACCACATCACTGAAGATGATCACTATGTGACTGAAAATCGATTTTGCTGTCAATAAACCATCAATATTACGGCCAACGCTGACCTTCCTTCCAATCTCACGTATATGGCCGTTGTGCACACCGCACTCCATGAAGTCGCCAATCAATAATACATTTACACTTCGTTACTTGCTCCTCATCGCATGTTCTATGTATTCTTTTGAGATAAGGCTGTCTTTTGCGATGTGGTTTCATTTCTTGATTCTTTATCGGAGGTAGGTCATAATTCTGATGCTAAAATATTTTACATTTCTTTTAACAAACCTTCTCTGTATAACGACAGCATAAATATCTTTGAGTAAACAACTGTCTGTCAACTGGAATTTCTACAACTGCCAGATAGTTTAAAACATATTACGGTATACGTGCAACAGCAAATTGTCGAACAACTCTAAAACGTTGCTGAAAATAAAGTACAACCAACAACTACGGGCAGCAATAATGGTTTACTCAGAGTTGACATATGTACATCTACAACGTCATAACATGTACTGATGAAGGCGATAAAGCTTCAATAGGCTTACATACTAAAATAAAATATCAATCAGTTTACTATTTTCAAATTCTCTGCTTTGTACGTTGGTTGTAACATACTTTCCATATACATATTTTTCCCAGCTCTTTGTAGGACACTGCCGTGTGTATGTGTGTGTGTGGGGGGGGGGGGGGGGGGGTTTAGCGACGCTCAACGACGAGCTTATCCCTGCCACGCAATCGTATGAGCCTGACTTGACGTCGACTAACCTATCATTTGAGCCTATTTCAAACTTTTGAAGACGAGAGCCTGAAGTGTTGAAATTAGGACTGTTGATATTTTTAAAAATATCAGGAAACCGATACACCGATATTTAAAAGAATGTCAGTACAGGCCCTCGACATACAAGCAATGTTTCTGTATACCGATACATAGAGGGAAAAATTATCGACTTACCAGCGTACAAAAATATTCGCTGCACATTGTAAATGTACTTCCGGTTTTAGAGCTGTATATTTAAGTATTGGTTGGTTAAATCGGGGTAAGAGGGCCAAACAGCGAGGTCATCGGACCAAGCGGATTGGAGAAAGATGGGGAAGGAAGTTGGTCGTGCTCTTTCACGGGAACTATTTCGGAAATTGCCTGAAGCGATTTAGGGAAATCACGGGAAACCTAAATCAGGATGACGGACGCTGGTTTTAATCGTCGTCCTTCCGAATGCGAGTCCAGTGTGCAAACCACTGCGCCTCTTCGCTCGATGTTTAAGCATTGATTTATTAGTAGATATTATGTTCATCAACAAGCTAGCAGCCTGCTTATCCCCCTTAGAGCAAGAACTGAAAGGAAAACGATGCACGTTCAAGCTTGGTGATAACCACTTCGCTAGCAAATGGAGCTGCATGTAATTTGTGGCACAATAAAAGGTGTTCGATTGGACCGTCATTCGGTTTCGTCACACGTCGGATTTGTCCGGGACACGTGATGTCGACTTCCCTGCTTTTTCTCATTTCCGCAAACGCCAGCGACATAGCAGCTGTAGTGTCAAAATAGCGTGATGAAGTTAAACGCTGTAGTTTCTGCAGGGAGTAGCGCCGATTACGTCAACATTTCCTCTCACGAGTCTCCGTTACCATAACGACCAATCTTGTCATTTATATTTTCTTTTATCGTTTTTGAAGAATTCCAGAGTGAAGAAGTAGCACACTCGTTACAATAAAAATAGTTTTTAACGCAACTGTTGTGCCGTTTTAATTCCTAAATCTTGTTATTCCATTCCCACCGCCACCCCCGGTGCAATCGGACTTCTTGTTTGTGCCACCTATACTTGCTCAACATTCGACTTTTGTCACATCATTGTAGGGTACGGTTCGGCGGTGAGTCCGTTTTCGCCGGTCAGATCGACACCAGCGTGTCCGTAGACAACCTGGTGAAAGATCACAGGAAACAGAAATTCTGGAGACCCATACCTCTTCATCTATTGGGGTCATGGTGTGGGTGAGTGATTGGGTATGACAACAGGACTGTTTGGTAATTTAGAAAGGGGCGCTGAATGCTCGCCGATGTGTGGCAAGACTGGTAAACTCTACTGTCACACCATTCGTGGCTGAGATAGCAAATTAATGTATTCCATCAGTATGAAGCAAACGCTGCACTGCAGATCACGCCACAAGAGTCTTGAGACACATAGAGATCCCCTGATTCGTCATTTAAAACTCCTACCACCAGGATTTTTGTGTGACTCTTCCTTTTTAGAAAGAGGTGGAGCCCGTCCACGCCCACACCGGCATGATGGCCAACATAAAATTTATCGGTCAGCGTCAGCATACCTCGAACAGTAGGGTTCATCACCGTTTTGTGTCCGATAGGTCATATATCAGATTCACAGTGTAGGGTGACGTTGGCGATTTGTTTGTGCGTTAGTGGGAGAGCTCGTCGGTTTCCCTGCTGTAGCCAGTTGGTCGGCTTTAAAAGCAGCTGGCATATCCAGTCAACGTTGCTTATATGCAGGGGCTTGCCGATGTCTACCGCTTGTTCGTGTATGTTAGCTTGCCATAGATGGTTATGCCCTAGCTAGTAGTGTCTTTAGCCGCTTATGCTTCCGCCCATGGTTGTGATCATAGTTTCCCAGAGTAAGGATGAAAGGATTGTTCGACTGTCTCGAGTTCCTATATAGTCGTGTGGCGTTCAAAATGGTTCAAAAGGCTCTAAGCACTGTGGGACTTAACATCTGAGGTCATCAGTACTCTAGACTTAGAACTATTTAAACATAATTTACCTAAGGACATCACACACATCCATGCCCGAGGCAGGATTCGAACCTACTACCGTAGCAGCTGCGTGGTTCCGGACTGAAGCGCCTAGAACCACTCGGCCACAGCGGCCGGCCACTAGAAGCGCCTAGAACCACTCTACCACAGCGGAAGGCTAGTGTGGCATGTTTTTTGAATACTTCCTTGAAGGTTTCAAGGCGGTATTCATTGTGAAGATCCACGGTGCGTGTGTAGCGTGGAGCGTTCCTAATGATGCGTAGCACTTTGTTCTATATGATCTGCAGGCGGCTCAGGCGTGTAGGAGCTGCGTATCCCCAAACGGAAGCTGCGCACATCTAACCAGTGTCATGTGTATGGACCTCGACACCCTCCTATTCAGTGTACTTTCCCTGTTGAGCATTGGGTAAAGTTGTTTGAGCCTCGCGTTCGCTCTGTTGCCAACGCATTCGATGTGGTCCCCCCATGTACGTTTCCGGTCCAGCCAGACACAGAGATATCTGACTTTCTCTCGGAAACGTATTGGGCGTGTATGTAGTGTTAACTGTCTACAGTGTTGGTGTTTGCGCAGTAGTTCAGGTCTGCGTGTCAACAGAACTGCTTCGCACTTGTCGACGTTTACTTTAATACGCATTCGTCCCGACCAAGGCTCGGCGGTTCTGAGTGCCGTCTGTATTCGTGAATTTATGTTCGGCGGTTTCCAATCTTGCGCAAGGATGGCTGTGCTATCCGCGTATATGGCTAACGTTGTGTTTTGTGCTGCTGGGAAGACACTAACGTACAGGAAGAACAAGATGAGCCCCAGGATGATTCCTTGGGGTACTCCACCTTGGATACCGTGTTGTGTCGATTGTTTGCCCTGCACGTCAGTGTTAAGACATCTGTTCGTAAGATATGAGTGTATGAGACCTACAAGTCTGTCCGGGAAACCAGCTTCACTTAGTTTGCGTATAAGGCCGTTGTGCCAGAGACGGTCGAAAGCGTGTGTGACCCAGTACCACTGAGGTCATAAAGGTCCCAAGTAATTTTCTTCGGACATATTGGCAGTATTTTAATAAACTAACATAGAAACATATATTATAACTGTTCACCATAATACTCAAAAATCTGTTTTCATAAACATTACATTCAAAAAACAAAACTTAATTCAAATTGGGGTCATGCCGATCCCTGTGTTACTCAGAGCAAAAAATCGTGAATAAATTTCACCGTGTTGCAAATGTAATAATGAACAAAACATCGCCGGGTACAATTGACTCAGAGGCAAAATCATATATTTTTACAGTAATGATTCGCGAAACAATGGACACGGATATTTCCGATGTGATTATCAGGTCATATTGACTGCAGTGGTACTAAAGATGGTTAAACGCTTGCCTTGTACGCGATGGGCAGAGGTACACATTCACACCAACCGCCGTCCATCACGAACTGACACAGCATCACAGCGTGCGTTCCAGACATGGCAATAAAATACTCAGGGTAACATACGGATGCTATTAACTTCCAAGAGATAACAAATACAAGAGTGTATCGTGTCCATGACGTCACGCCGGCCGCTGTGACCGAGCGGTGCATCTACATCTACATCTACATTTATACTCCGCAAGCCACCCAACGGCGTGTGGCGGAGGGCACTTTACGTGCCACTGTCATTACCTCCCTTTCCTGTTCCAGTCGCGTATGGTTCGCGGGAAGAACGACTGTCTGAAAGCCTCCGTGCGCGCTCTAATCTCTCTAATTTTACATTCGTGGTCTCCTCGGGAGGTATAAGTAGGGGGAAGCAATATATTCGATACCTCATCCAGAAACGCACCCTCTCGAAACCTGGCAAGCAAGCTACACCGCGATGCAGAGCGCCTCTCTTGCAGAGTCTGCCACTTGAGTTTATTAAACATCTCCGTAACGCTATCACGGTTACCAAATAACCCCGTGACGAAACGCGCCGCTCTTCTTTGGATCTTCTCTATCTCCTCCGTCAAACCGATCTGGTACGGATCCCACACTGATGAGCAATACTCAAGTATAGGTCTAACGAGTGTTTTGTAAGCCACCTCCTTTGTTGATGGACTACATTTTCTAAGCACTCTCCCAATGAATCTCAACCTGGTACCCGCCTTACCAACAATTAATTTTATATGATCATTCCACTTCGAATCGTTCCGCACGCATACTCCCAGATATTTTACAGAAGTAACTGCTACCAGTGTTTGTTCCGCTATCATATAATCATATAATAAAGGATCCTTCTTTCTATGTATTCGCAATACATAGCATTTGTCTATGTTAAGGGACAGTTGCCACTCCCTGCACCAAGTGCCTATCCGCTGCAGATCTTCCTGCATTTCGCTACAATTTTCTAATGCTGCAACTTCTCTGTATACTACAGCATCATCAGCGAAAAGCCGCATGGAACTTCCGACACTATCTACTAGGTCATTTATATATATTGTGAAAAGCAATGGTCCCACAACACTCCCCTGTGGCACGCCAGAGGTTACTTTAACGTCTGTAGACGTCTCTCCATTGATAACAACATGCTGTGTTCTGTTTGCTAAAAACTCTTCAATCCAGCCACACAGCTGGTCTGATATTCCGTAGGCTCTTACTTTGTTTATCAGACGACAGTGCGGAACTGTATCGAACGCCTTCCGGAAGTCAAGAAAAATAGCATCTACCTGGGAGCCTGTATCTAATATTTTCTGGGTCTCATGAACAAATAAAGCGAGTTGGGTCTCACACGATCGCTGTTTCCGGAATCCGTGTTGATTCCTACATAGTAGATTCTGGGTTTCCAAAAACGACATGATACTCGAGCAAAAAACATGTTCTAAAATTCTACAACAGATCGACGTCAGAGATATAGGTCTATAGTTTTGCGCATCTGCTCGACGACCCTTCTTGAAGACTGGGACTACCTGTGCTCTTTTCCAATCATTTGGAACCCTCCGTTCCTCTAGAGACTTGCGGTACACGGCTGTTAGAAGGGGGGCAAGTTCTTTTGCAAGGCGCTTTAGCCCGGATCCGGGCGGCTGCTACGGTCGCAGGTTCGAATCCTGCCTCGGTCATGGATGTGTGTGATGTCCTTAGGTTAGTTAGGTTTAAGTAGTTCTAAGTTCTAGGGGACTGACGACCTCAGATGTTAAGTCCCATAGTGCTCAGAGCCACATCCACATAATCGGAAAAGCATTTGACACGGTGCCTGATGATCTCAGATTATAGTGCTTAGATCTCCCATAGTGCTTAGAGCCATTTGAACCATTTTGAACCATGACGTCACACCTCATACTGGTATTGGTTATAGATGTCAGTCCTCAATGAAATGGAAGTTTACTCCTTTAATATCCGTTATATAAGCAACATCTCCATGTAGTTTGATAAATGTCGGACAGGTACTTCATGCCCCGTCAGCGTACTTTCATACTATCTTGACACTCACTCGCATTCATTTCCTAATTACTACTTGAAAAGGACTTTTCTTGTTGATGCTATAAACTTAATTTTGGAGATGGAGTAACTTCTTTTATGTTAAGCTGAGGCCGTTGTTGCCCCTTTGTCGATATCGAAACCGTTAGAGAAGAACCACGAGTTTGAATTGAGCACAGACAGATAATTAAACATCCCGGAATTTACCTTGATTTGATTTAATCATGCAGAGAAAACGACGGTGGTTTCAGCCCCTATTGCACGCACCGAAACTACGTTTATTGTACAGTATCTTTCCGTGCCATTCTACGAGGGGCGTTCTGTAAGTAATGCAACACATTTTTCTCTGAAAGCGGGTTGGTTTTATTCAGAATTCCAATACGCATACAGTATTATTCACCACTCTTCCGGCTACAAAAACATATTTTTAACATAACCTCCGTTCATTGAAATAAGACAGTTTCGGTTGCAAAATCAATGTTATTTGCAGGAAATGAAGCGTTTCCACCTTTTGGGGCACTATCAGATTGACGTAAACATTAATGTAGGAAAGCAACATTCCACATTAATTTTTACGTCAATCTGATGAGGCCCCAAAAGGGTGAAACGCCTCATTTCCTGTAAATAAAAAAAATTTTGCAACCGAGACTTATTTCAAGAAATAAGCCAGGCTCCCAGCACGGAATGGAACCATTTTTACTTTTTCTAATCTCCGTTCAGTTCAAATGGTTCAAATGGCTCTGAGCACTACGGGACTTGACGTCTGAGGTCATCAGTCGCCTAGAACTTAGAACTACTTAAACCTAACGAACCTAAGGACATCACACACATCCATGCCCGAGGCAGGATTCGAACCTGCGACCGTAGCGGTCGTGCGGTTCCAGACCGTAGCGCCTAGAACCGCTCGGCCACTCCGGCCGGCTCCGTTCAGTATGAGGGCCTTACGCCACCTTACTGGTGCCATTCTACTGGTAGACGCCTGAGCCAAAGCCTTCCTGCATCAATAATCTCCACAGCATCCATTTACTGCTTTCCACTGAGTGCATCCTTCATTGGGCCAAACAGATGGAAGTCGGAAGGTGCGAGATGAGGAAGAACAGTCCAGTGAAGTTCCTCTCGGGTATGCAAACTTGTGCGGGGCCTTGCGCAGGAGAAGTTGTGCAACGAGGTGTTTGATTTTGATCCGTCGATCAACTAGAATGAGAGTAGCTGCACGCCCAATAATGCGGAGTCACAGCTGTGTACCTCCGGGTGGCAAGAGGGAGATCAGGCAGATTTGCACGATCTGGAAGCGATGGTGACAGATATCTCGCCCAACGATTCAGCGTGCTTTTGTTCACTGCCAGGTCTCTGTAACCGTTCTGTAAGCACCTATGAGTATATGCGAGGCTCTGGTTTCCCGCTAAAAGCAACTGAACGGGAGCTCTCAGTTTCGAAAGTGCCTTCACCACAGACGCCATTTTGAAGCCTGCGGATATCGCCGCTACCTTTCGGAACTTCATGAAACTGTAGGGGCTGAAGCGATAATACTGCACGATGTTCCACAACCAATTCCACACTTTTTTTCAGCCGAAACAGAGGAAAACCTGTATGGGATTCACCTTAAGGGACTGAGGAAAACCACGGAAAACCAAATTCAGAGCCGGCCGGTGTGGCCGTGCGGTTAAAGGCGCTTCAGTCTGGAACCGCGTGCCCGCTACGGTCGCAGGTTCGAATCCTGCCTCGGGCATGGATGTGTGTGGTGTCCTTAGGTTAGTTAGGTTTAAGTAGTTCTAAGTTCTAGGGGACTGATAACCACAGATGTTACGTCCCATAGTGCTCAGAGCCATTTGAACCATTTTGAACCAAAATCAGATATCCAGACGACTATTGGAACCCAACAACTCTCGAATTCCAGTCTCGTGTGCTGACTACTTTGCAACATAGCTCATAAGGGCTCGATTTCACTTGTCAATTTTTTTACGCTGATGTACATGGAACGTGTCTAGTGTAATGTAAACATCACAATGACTATTCGAAGTTCGCCGTTGAAATGTAAGTGTGCTCCAAATCAAAATTTGCGTTTCGGATGTGAGATGGTGTAATCGTTATGAAAGTCCATGGAACGTGCATCTCCTGTATATAATGATACACTGAAGTTTATCCATATGTTGAAAACGTTTATTACAGCTTTTTTTTTTACTAAAATGCCTCTGCCATAAAACCCGTTAAAATTTGTGTATAATTCTCTACCAGAAATCCGCGGGATGACATCAGAATTTCCAACAGGCTGACTCATCTCTTTATGGGGAAATGGCCGTAATAACGTAGAACGTCCGCTGCGAAGTGAGCATCCGCTGCGAAACGAGAGGAGAGCGAAATTGTGATTTTGCACTTTTGAGTTCTGAATGGGTTCCGGGCGGTGGCGGCGCGGCGTGAAAGGAAATCTCATCTGGCCAGAGGCTGCGGGAGGACGGACTCCGGCGAATTCCCTGCTGATGAAAGGAGCGCGGCAAATGGAAATAGAGCAAGTGTTTGCCGAAGAAACACCAGAGAGTGCGCGCGTGCGCGTGCACGGAGCGAGGGCGGTTATCGGAAAATCGCTGAAAATACGGCGCCAACTCCATTCGTGCTGCAGCCAACGGAAAATAGGGAACGTGTGTGGCGGACGCCACAATTCATGTGCGTGGATTCGTATTCGTAATTCCTAAACTACACGTGAAGACTGTACAATGGTTTGACCTTCGTTCAAATCGTAAGAATGGGAAACCAAGAGTATAGTACACATATTAAAAGTAGTGTAAGACAGTGCTACAGTCCTTCTCACTTGCTGTTCGAACTCTATATTGCAAAAGCAATGAAGAAAATAAATGAAAGATTCAAAAGTGTAATTAAAATTAAAGGTGCAAATATATCAATGATAATATTCTCTGATTACGTACCTATCCTCTGTCAAACTGAGGAAAAATTGGATCTTTTGGGTGGAGCGAACACTATAGTACACAAAGAATACGGACTGAGTGTAAACCAAACAAAAATCAAATTAACGTATCACGCACGAAAAAACGCGAAAATAGACTAGCACAACCAAAGGAAGTCCTCCTCGTTCGAGGAAGTGCATTAATGTCGAACACTGCCCTAAATTTGAAGAAGTACTTTCAAACGTCCCCTTAGAAAAATTTAAAAATGACAGTGCTGGAAAACCTCTTATGTTATTTGATTTTCAAACAGCTGAGCAAAACTCAAAGTACTCAAAAAGTTTTCTCTTTACTTATTCTGATCAGCACTAAACTGACACACAATATTTTTAGCGCAACGCAAACTGACTTTCGTTAATCCCTACAAAAAAATGGCCCTGACTAACAATAACCTATACCTTTCATGAATCACTTACCTCACAAAAATCTTCGTTACTCGAATACTGCAAGACAGCGAGCGCCAAAACTGCCAGCTAAATAAAAGATTCTAACTACTGAAGGCACCAAGGTACAGTTAGCCAATGAAAAAATTATTAAGGTAAATACATTGTTTGTTCCCTATCAATCTATATATATATATATATATATATGTATATATATATATATATATATATATATATATATATATATATATATAATGACTTTTGAAATTATTAAGGTAAATACATTGTTTGTCCTCTATCAAAATCTTTCATTGGCTAACTGTACCTTGGTGCCTTCAGTAGTTAGAATCTTTTATTTAGCTGGCAGTATTGGCGCTCGCTGTATTGCAGTATTCGATATATATATATATATATATATATATATATATATATATATATATATCAATTCATGACATCCATCTTTACAAAATTCATTTTTCTGGCAGACACACGTCCAGATCGTGTTCGCATAGTGATCTCTTAAAACTCTGGCATCTCTCTCTCTCCACATCCACCACTGCTGGCGGCTCACCTCCAACTGCGCAACGCTACGTGCTGTTGACATCCAACCGCCAAAAACTACAATAGCGAATATTCCAACAATGCCACCAGCCACAGACTGCACACAGCACAGTCAGTGATTTTCATACAGAGTCCTACGTGGCATTACCAACATAAAAACCTGAACAGCCTACTTACAACTTCCTGAGCGTGCGCCTGGAGTTACATGGAAGTAAATTATGGACTGTGAGGAAATCGAAAAAGAAGAGAATCAAAATGTTTAAGATGTCTTGTTACAAAAGAATGCCGAAAAATAAGGCGAATGACAAAAAGTCTGTCTCGTCAGAATATCCGATGAGAGGAACGCCGCACGGGGTAGCCGCGCGGTCTTGGGGTTCTTGTCACGGTCCACGCGGCTTCCCCCGTCGGAGGTCCGAGTCCTCCCTCGGGCATAGGTGTGTGTGTGTCGTCCCTAGCATAAGTCAGTTTAAGTTAGATTAAGTAGTGTGTAAGCTTAGGGACCGATGACCTTAGCAGTATGGTCACATAAGACCTTACCAAAAATTTCCAATGAGAGGAAAACATGCTAAACACTAACTAGATGAAGGGGCACGACAGAACATGTGTTAAGACATACGGAAATAGCTTACATGGCACTAGGCGTAGTCGTAGAGGACAGAAACTGTAGCAGAACGACAGAACTGAAATACAGTGAACAGTTTACAGGTGTTGTATGTTTTTTGTTTCTTGCACTGATGTATCATTATGCCTACCTGTTCCTTGTTTCTCAGTGTCATCAGATGAATACTTGTGGGTATCGGTGAGGTGCCCTGGGGCAGCCTTTCTTTTATGTTTTTTGATTGTTTTCTTACACTCCCCGCTACATTGGTGGAAAACGTGCTTTTCCACCTCCTCCACTCGTTGCAGAAGTCCGGTCTGGAAGATCGGCCACTGGAACATGTCGTGTTTAATTGCCTTACTAGGTGGCAGTGAATGGGTCTTTGGACACACGTGTCGTCTACGTAACCAATGATGGTAAAATTTCTTTGTTGTACTGTGGCACACGTTCGCAGCGACAGAAGACCGTTGGTTTCTAGGTCTCTTTAATTGTGTTATACCCACACGTTGTTGATGGAGACTTAACGGTTGCGCCTTCATGTATTGTTTCTTTGCTTATCTATACCTGTGTTTAATAATGGGGTTAATATCTGGCCACTGCAGCTGTAATTCGTGTTAGTGAACGTTGTCCGGAATGTCATACTCGGTGCTCCCTATTTGCCTTTTGTGCACCTACTTGTAGGTAGGGTAATCAGGTTCCCCTGCTTGTTACATATCCTGATTCTGTATTTGCTTGGTATACGTCCAGCTATGACTCCCTCTCGGCATTCTGACTTCTTGAAGCCTGGCTTCGCACATTTTCCACAGGCTGGTTCTTTACCGCAGCGTTTTGGTGGATGACCTAGGCTCTCGCAATGGAAGCCTTTCTGAACAGCCACAAAATCTTTGATATATAAGAACTCGAACTGAATATATACTCTTTTCATTTGATGCGGCAGAAGACGAAACCTTGGTGTGACTTCCAAGACGTTATTAGCTGTTCGTATACCATTTGGGCCTCTTTTGAACTTTATTTTAACTTCCTCGTAGAACTCTTCTTTAGACATGTGTTCGCTTTGATTGATCTCTTGTAATTCCTCCAGGAAGCCGTCATCAGTTAGAGTAGTTGCGACATGACACACTGCAAGGAGAGGTCGGAATTTCCTCAGCTCTTCACATCTAATATCTTTTACCAGAGGTTTACATTACCACTGCAGTTGTAAGATTCTTTTAGTTAACACGTGACCGGTTTCGCGCTCTTATACGCCCATTTTCAGGTGTCGTAACTTGGTGCTATGACACCTAGCGCCGCGGTGGATGTTTACAAGACGCGGTGTGCTTCCAATGAGCGCAGAGTGCAGAGTGGAGAACTGTAGCAGTAATGTCAGCCTCTGGTATAATGCTCGGTTGCGGATGTTCCTCCGACAGGATTTTTGTGATATCTTGTCAAATGGTTCAAATGGCTCCAAAGACTATGGGACTTAACATCTAAGACCACCAATCCCCTAGACTTAGAACTACTTAAACCTAACTAACCTAAGGACATCACACACATCCATGTCCGAGGCAGGATTCGAACCTGAGACCGTAGCAGCCACGAGGCTCCGGACTGAAGCGCCTAGAACCGCTCGACCACCACGACCGACTAATATCTTTTAGTTGGGCTGTCTTTTCTATGATTTTCTTTTTGTCTGCTTGCATTTCCGTTTCTAAAATGAATGTGCTTGCTGTAGATCTGATTGCTTTTATTTTTACTTTGTCTTGTCTTGGTTTGTTGATTGTTTCAGTGATTGTTTCACGTCTGGCCTTGGTGTCTTGATTGTCTTCCGATTTAAAAAAAAGGGGACACACAACTGTTTTAATTTGGTTTGCTGTATGCGTTCTTCTACTTTGCTCTTTGGTTTTGAAACTAAGCCACTGGCAGTAACTGCCGCAAAAGAGAGTGCAACTGACTTATTTTCTGTTCATAAACTTTGATTTTCTGCTTAGAGATGTGTTATTTCAGATTCCGGACGCTTCATTCGTTCCAGCGCATCTAACACATTGGCGTAAGCTAGTTCTTTACTTAACTCATCATACTGCCCTTCTAATTTTGCTCTATTGATGACAAGCGCCCAAATTTTGTTTTTCGCCGTTTCTAGTTTAACTTTTAAGGTTCTCTTATGCCTGAGATCGTTTTGAAGTTCAGTCAGAATATCGTCGACTATCGCGATCTTTTCTGCAGTCGATGCATCTAAAGCTGTTGCTGACGATGCCAGAGGTACTCGTACTTCGCTGTATAGCATTTGTTTTTCTGCTTCTCTGTGTGCTGTCATTCTGTTTTCCTTCTCAAGTAACCGTGGTTAATAAGTTTGGTGATCCTCTGTCGCTGTAAGGACTAGCGGCACTGCCGCCAGCAGAGATTGAGTAGTTTTCTGCAGTATCTACGCTCTTCCGTGGATGTGGAGACAGCACACTCAGGGCGGCATAACGCGCGCGTCCCGTATTCTTCACAACGTTAAGTATTGGGAGCCAATATCGCTTACGTTTTGCAAAAAGACAGTCAGTTTCTAGTCTGTTTGGCTGCAGCGTAAAAACAGAACACACAGGGCACAAAGAAGCCACACGCTGATTGAATGCCGTATCGCAGCCGTGTTGCTACGCTGCTGCTGCTGCTGCCGCCGCTGTGTTGATGTTGGCCGCGCTGGCGTTTTCGCAGACCGACGCGGCGTGCCACGACCTGGGCCGCGGAGAAACGACTGTTACACGTAGCCGAGTTCACGAAGAGTATTTACGAGGTGTATTCAAAAAGGAACAGAACTGTTGAAATAGCGCTCCAACGAGCAGAGGGAGCGCGCTGCGGCTAATGAGCGCACCTAGCGGCAGGTTTAGACAACAAAGTGCCATTTGCCTCGTGTCACTTGGAAAACTAGCAAGCGAACCACAGCCGCTGAAGTTAGCACGTATACAGCCTGCTCGTCGGATTAGTGCAATGAAGGAACTTGAAGAACAGCGTGTGCTTGTGAAAATCTGCTACAAACTTGGAGAAACTTTCACACGGACAATTCAAATGCTCAGCCAATCGTAGGGGGAGGACCCACGAGAATCGTCTCATCTTTTGGCTCTGTGGAACGAAAACTGAATCTAATCCAACCTAATCACTGTATGCTACGAATGGTTTAAACGTTTCGCAGAATGTCGGCCTGTGAGGATTACAAGTCTGGACGTCCTTCTACAACAACAGATCTACATCTACATGGATACTCTGCAAATCACATTTAAGTGACTGGCAGTGGGTTCATCGAACCACTTTCACAATTCTCTATTATTCCACTCTCTTATAGCGCGCGGAAGGAACGAACACCTATATCTCTCCGTTCGAGCTTTGATTTCCCTTATTTTATCATGGTGATCGCTACTCGCTATGTAGGTTGGTGTCAAACAAAATATTTTCGCATACGGGGGAGAAAGTTGGTGATTGGAATTTCGTGAGAAGATTCCTCCACAACGAAAAACGCCTTCGTTTTAATGATGCCCATCCCAAATCCTGTATCATTTCAGTGAGACTCTCTTCCCTATTTCGCGATAATACAAAACTTGCTGCGCTTCTTTGAACTCTTTCGATGTCCATCGTCAGTCCTACCTGGTAAGGATCCCAAATGGCGCAGAATCATTCTAAGAGAGGACGGACAGTCTCCTTAGTAGATCTGTTACCTTTTCTAAGTGTCCTGCCAATAAAACGCAATCTTTGGTTAGTCTTCCCCACAACATTTTCTATGTGTTCCTTCCAATGTAAGTTGTTCGCAATTGTAATACCTAGGTATTTAGTTGAATTTAAGGCCTTTAGATTTGACTGATTTATCGTGTAACCGAAGTTTAACGGATTCCTTTTGGCACTCATGTCGATGACCTCACACTTTTCGTTATTCAGGGTCAATTGCGAATTTTCGCACCATTCAGATATCTTTTCTACATCGTTTTGGAATTTGTTTTAATCTTCTGATGACTTTATTAGTCAATAAACGACAGCGCTATCTGCAAACAGTCTAAGACGGCTGCTGAGATTGTCTCTCAAATCATTTATATACATAAGGAACAGCAAAGGGCCTATAACACTATCTTGGAGAACGCCAGAAATCATTTCTGTTTTACTCGATGACTTTCCGTCAGTTACTACGAAACTGTGACCTCTCTGACTGGAAATCACAAAACCAGTCACATAACTGAGACGATATTCCATAAGCACGCAATTTCACTACGAGGCGCTTGTGTGGTACAGTGTCAAAAGCCTTCCGGAAATCCAGAAATATGGAATCAATCTAAAATCCCTTGTCAATAGCACTCGATAGTTCAGGCGAATAAAGAGCTATTTGTGTTTCACAAGAACAATGTTTTCTAAACCCATGTTGACTGTGTGTCAATAGACCGGTTTCTTCGAGGTAATTCATAATGTTCGAACACAATATATGTTCTAAAATCCTGCTGCATATCGACGTTAACGGTATGGGCCTGTACTTTAGTGGATTACTCCTACCACCTTTCTTGAATATTGGTGTGACCTGTGCAACTTTCCAGTCTTTGGGTAGGGATCTTTCGCTGAGCGAACGGTTGTATACTACTGGCCATTAAAATTCCTACACCAAGAAGAAATGCAGATGATAAAGGGGTATTCATTGGACAAACATATTATACTAGAACTGACATGTGATTACATTTTCACGCAATTTGGGGGCATAGATTCTGAAAAATCAGTACCCAGAACAACCGCCTCTGGCCGTAATAATGGCCTTGATACGCCTGGGGCTGCCGATGCAGCTTCAACACGATACCACAGATCATCAAGCTGGCGTATTGTGACGAGCCAGTTGCTCGGCCACCATTAACCAGACGTTTTCAATTGGTGAGAGATCTGGAGAATGTGCTGGCCAGGGCAGCAGTCGAACATTTTCTGTATCCAGAAAGGCCCGTACAGGACCTGTACAGGCGGTCGTGCATTATCCTGCTGAAGTGTAGGGTTTCGCAGGGATCGAATGAAGTGTAGAGCCACGGGTTGTACCACATCTGAAATGTAACGTCCACTGTTCAAAGTGCCGTCAATGCGAACAAGAAATGACCGAGACGTGTAACCAATAACACCCCATACCATCACGCCGGGTAATACGCCAGTATGGCGATGACGAATACACGCTTCCAATGCACGTTCACCGAGATGTCGCCAAAAACGGACGCGACCATCATGATGCTGTAAACAGAACCTGGATTCATCCGAAAAAATGACGTTTTGTTATTCGTGCACCCAGGTTCGTCGTTGAGTACACCATCGCAGGCGCTCCTGTGATGTAGCAATTATAATGGCCTGTAGTGTGCTTCTACGTTACTCATGTTGGCAGCTGTTATTGATTCAGCGGTTGGACATACGTGCATCACTGCCTGTTCGATGTCAGTTGGCTCGTGAACAACGCCGACCATTTATATCCTATATATCATCACTGGTGTCGGGTGTGCCATCGTCACTGTCGCCGACATTTTTCGGTATCGGCTTCCGGAACATTGCTCAGTATTTACAGCAGAGCTCTTCGTCCTGTATCAGGTCACGCAGTACATCCGGCGACACAGGCTTTTCAATTGCGTCATCTGCTCACTCTCTCAACGCCCTTCAAAGCCTCTGTGTGCTCTACACCGTCCATCCCTTAGCGCAACGGGTCTAGGAACCCTGTCACTTGTTCACTCTTGATGGAGCCACTTTGATGTTTATGTGGGTTCCTGTTCATGCCGATCTGTCAGGAAACGAGGCTACTGACGCTGCTGCCAAGGCTGCAGTCCTCTTACCTCAGCCTGCTAGTTCCTATATTCCATTCGATGATCTCTGTCTTGGCGTCTGTCAGCAGGTGGTCTCACTTTGGCATCATCACTGGTTCTCCCTTCATGGGAACAAGTTCCGGGTTGTTAGGTCTCCCCCAGGGGCTCGGACGAGATCCTCTCGGCCCTCCCGCCGCGAGGAGATCATTTTAGCTAGGATGTGTATTGGTCACTGTCACTTTAGCCATCGTCATTTCTTAAGTGGTGCTCGCCTACCACTTTGTGCACATTGCGCCCAAATTTTGACTGTCCGCCATTTCCTAACGGAATGCCCTTTTTTTAACCACTTATGTTCTCTTTCGTCTGAGTTGTCGGCCATTTTAGGGAACGACGCGCTGGCTGTCGACCGCGTTTTACCTTTTATCCAACGTAGGCCGTTTAGCTTTCAGTTCTGGACTTCCGTTTCTCTGTGGCGTATTTTATAAACCTTTCTCCACGTTCCTGTTCTTAGTTAGCTGTCTTCTCTTTCGTCGATTGGGATCGACTTGTAGTCATTCTTAACTCCTCCCTTTTTCTTCGTCTTCTACAGTTTTGACATGGGCACGTATGACCCTAGTTGTTTTTGCGCTCTAAAACAAACGAGAAATGGTGTGGTTCAAATGGCTCTGAGCACTATGGAACTCAACATCTGAGGTCATCAGTCCCCTAGAACTTAGAACTACTTAAACCTAACTAACCTAAGGACATCACACACATCCATGCCCGAGGCAGGATTCGAACCTGCGACTGTATCAGTCACGCGGTTCCGGACTGAAGTGCATAGAACCGCACGGCCACCGCGGCCGGCGAGAAATGGTGTCTTTATGCTAAAATAAGGAAAAGAAAGGAGTAGTTGAGCCCAAACAAAGTAGTAGCTCCCCGGACAGAAACCTGCTCGCAGCTACAAAAGATAATGTTATGCATCAGTGACGGTGTAGTGTGCTACGAATTATTTGCCCGAGGTGTAACCATCACTGCAGACATTTATTTTCAACACTTGAGACGATTTTCAGCCGCAGTCCAAGAACAAAGACCAGGAAGACTCCACGGTAACACCCACTTGCATTCTCCTAGACAGGTAAAAAACGCTATACAGAAGCTGGGTTGCGAAGTCATTCCGCAACCACCTTATTCACCTGATCTTGGGCCCTCAGATTTTCACCTTTTCCGCTCTCTATAGAACAAACTTGAAGGAGCTTCCTTTCCGCATGAACATGAGCTTCGAACACTGCTCGACGAGTTCTGCTTCTCAAATCCACGGAATCGAAAAGTTACTCCAGTTTGACAGGCTGTTGTAAACGGTGAACGAGAATATATTATTGATGACTAAAGTCTTTGTTATGTGTATCCGTTGCGTGTATCATACTTATAGGAAAACGCTACGAACTTACGCACCAAGCTAATATTTATCGACTGTCTTTTTGAGCAATGAAGGTAAACTTGAGTTTACATGATTGAATTTTTCAATTTTGAATGTGACTGTGATTAGTTGGCCAATTCTTTTGTAACATTTAAGGATGTGCACGGATTTACAAACACTGATATGCTGATATGGTATTTGGTTTTATAACGAAACGCTTTTAGGGAATACTGTAGATGATTTCCTAACCGCACAGTGCTACATTCAAGATTGTTTACTCGTGTTTTTACTGAATTACGCGATTGTTCAAAACTGTGTGTGAAACCTTATGGGACTTAACCGCTAAGGTCATCAGTCCCTAAGCTTACACACTACTTAACTTAAATTGTTCTAAGGACAAACACACACACCCATGCCCGAGGGAGGACTCGAACCTCCGCCGGTACCAGCCGCACAGTCGATGACTGCAGTGCCTAAGACCGCTCGGCTAATCCCGAGCGGCGAATTACGCGACGCTGGTGCTTTGCCCAGCAGTCATATCCTCCGCCACGCACCGTATGGTGACTTGCGAAGTATATATGTACATGAAGATGTGGACATCTCATCTGAACATGCAGATCTATCTAATATTCTCCGGAAGATGAATCGGTGGAAATAATCACGTTTCTAGAACACCAGGGGCCCCCGAGCTTACCCCTTTAGATATTTGTCTACGGGGATAGTTGAAAGGATAAGGATGCAAAGCAAACGCAAGTACGAGATACAAAGTGACGGTTCAGATTATGACGACCTCTTTGTAAGTACACGTGGCGCTGTCGAGAGAAGTCGAAAGCGTATTGAAATCGGAGGTGGAATGTATGTAACTTAACTTTGAACTTAATAATTTGCCTTTCCTTAAGGCTACCTGTGAATATTCGTCTGGGTTACATTCTAACAGCTGTACACTATGTGATCAAAAGTATCCGGACACCCCCACAAACATACGTTTTTCATATTAGGTGCATTGTGCTGTCACCTACTGCCAGGTACTCCATATCAGCGACCTCAGTAGTCAATAGACATCGTGAGAGGACAGAATGGCAGGCCGGTGTGGCCGAACGGTTCTAGGCGCTTCTGTCTGAAACCGCGCGACCGCTACGGTCGCAGGTTAGAATCCTGCTTCGGGCATGGATGTGTGTGATGTCCTTAGGTTAGTTAGGTTTAAGGAGTTCTAAGTTCTAGGGCCCTGATGACCTCAGATGTTAAGTCCCATAGTGCTCAGAGCCATTTGAACCATTTGAAGAACAGAATGGGGCTCTCCGCGGAACTCACGGACTTCGAACGTCATCAGGTTATTGGGTGTCACTTGTGTCTTACGTCTGTACGCGAGATTTTCGCACTTCTAAACATTCCTAGGTCCACTGTTTAAGATGTGATAGTGAAGTGGAAACGTGAAGCGACACATACAGCACAAAAGCGTACTGGCCGACCCCGTCTGTTGACTGACAGAGATCACCGACAGTTGAAGAGGGTCGTAATGTGTAATAGGCAGACATCTATCCGGACCATCACACAGGAATTCCAAACTGCATCGGGATCCACTACAAGTACTATGACAGTTAGACGGGAGGTGAGAAAACTTGGACTCCATGGTCGAGCGGCTGCTGATAAGCCACACATCACGCCGGTGTGGTATGGAAAATGCCCTGTGAACGTCATCTGCCAGCGTGTGTAGTGCCAACAATAAAATTCGGAGGCGGTGGTGTTACGATGTGGTCATCTTTTTATTGGAAGTGGCTTGCACCCCTTGTTGTTTTGCGTGGCACTATGACATCACAGGCCTACATTGATGTTTTAAGCACCTTCTTGCTTCCCACTGTTGAAGAGCAATTCAGGGATGTCGACTGCATCTTTCAGCACGATCGAGCACCCGTTCATAGTGCACGGCCTGTGTCGGAATGGTTACACGACAATAACATCCCTGTTATAGACTGGCCTGCACATACTCCTGACCCGAAACCTATAGAACACCTTTTGGATGTTTTGAAACACCGACTTCGTGCCAGGCCTCAACGAAAGACATCGATAACTCTCCTCAATGCATCACTCCGTGAAGAATGGGCTGTCATTCCCCATAAACCTTCCAGCACCTGATTGAACTTATGCCCGCGAGAGTGGAATCTGTCATAAAGGCTAATGGTAGGCCAACACACATTGAATTTCAGAAATACCAATAGAGGGAGCCACGAACTCGAATGTCATTTTCAGCCAGGTGTCGGGATACTTTTGATCACATAGTGTATGTCTGTAACCAACAAAAATATTTAGTATTCCTCTTGAAGGAGCCTGTGTATCTACGAGGTAAATGCCAGATTGCATGAATTCTGTGGTGTTGCTTGTATTGCAAGTTGCAGGTCAATCCAACGAAAACACAAATTTAGAGTAATTTTCATCTGCAGATAATATTTATATATCGTTATCTCCAAACAGTTCAGACCTCCAAACCGCTATACTTGTTTGAATATAGTTTTAATGGGAAACTGTAATGCTAGTACCTATGATGTAGCGAATCAGAGCGCACGATCAGTATTTTAGTTTCGCATGCAGCTTTAATCTGTCAGTAACTTCCATCTAATATGTTCTCTGGTACGTAAACGTTGTAAAGGCAAACACACACAACCATTACATTGTGTCTTAAGAAGGCGCTAGTTTCGTCGGAGAGTAACGTCTCGTTGGCAGGCCGTTCAGCGACAGGAATGACAGCACAAAAATTCTTACATTTAATGTACTTTGACTCCATGATTTCTCGTTACATCTCAAAACAGTTATATAACTGAATCACTGAAATCATTTTAACCGTCTGCTGTTTTTATTTGAACCATAATATGTACCTGCTTCGGTCGTGGACGATCTTCGCAGGATATAAGGCAGAAACTTTCTTTTTAGGCTGCTAGAACATCCAAAACGTCATAATAAGTATAAGAAAAGAACACAAAGTATTCCAGAAACGTCTGATACAGATGATCTCAACATAACTGCAGTTAAAATAACGATGAATAATGATTTTATCTTTTTCTACATCTAATGAACTGACAAAAGTCGTCGGATACCTCCTAATATCGTACCGGACTTCCTTTCGTCCGACGTAGTGAAGCAACTCGATGCTGGGTGATCTGGTTGGTCAAATCATTCTCTCGAAATGTCCAGAATGTTCCTCAAACCAATGGAGATTAACTGTGGCCGAGACATGGGGCATTGTTATCCATAAAAATGCCGTCTTTGTTTAGGAAGGTGAGGTCCACGAATGGCTGCAAATGGTCTCCAAGTTGCCGAACATAACCATTTCCAGCCGGTTATCAGTTTAATTGGACCAGAGGACCCAGTCCATTCTATGGAAACACAGCCCACACAATTATGGAGGCACCACCAGCTCGCACATTACCTTGTTGACCATCTGGGTCCACGGCTTTGTGGCGTCTGCGCCACACTCGAACCCTACCATCAGCTCTTACCAACTGAAATCGGGACTCATCCGACGGGGCCACGGTTTTCCAGTCGCCTAGGATCCAACCGATATGGTCACGAGCCCAAGAAAGGCGGTGCAGGCGATGTCGTGCTGTTGGCAAAGGCACTCGCATCGGTAGTCTCCTGCCATAGCCCACTGATGCCAAATTTCGCCGCACTCTCCTAACGAACACATCCGTCCCACATTGATTTCTGTGGTTATTTCACACAATGTTGTTTGTCTGTTAGTGCTGACGATGCTACACAAATGCCACTGCTCTCGGTCGTTAAGTGAAGACCGTCGGCTACTGAGACGTCCGTGACGAGAGGTAATGCCTGAAAGTTGGTATTCTCGATATACATTTGACACTGAGGATCTCGGAATATTGAATTCCCTAATAGGTTCTGAAATGGAATGTTCCATGCAGCTAGCTCCAACTTCCATTCTGCCTTCAAAGTCTGTTAATTTACGTCGCTCTGTGAAAATCACGTCGGAAACCTGTTCACATGAATCACCTGAGTAGAAATGACAACTCTGCGATTTACTGTCCTTTTATACCTTGTGTGGTGTTGGCAGAAGAGCCAACACCGTGTTATGAATGGAGGCCGAAATACACGCGTTTCAGCTCACGCAGGCTGGCGTGAGGAGGGAAGAACTATACTGACGTGAGGTCTGGAACATGACAAGGAATTAGAATTCAGAAATCGGACGTAATTAGTTTGATACTTGACTTTAATCCATTAATGATGAACGCCGCTCTTGACGGTACATGATTCACAATATTATCTGTTCAGAAGACATATAGTAACTGAATATGGTGCCTTGCTAGGTCGTAGCAAATGACGTAGCTGAAGGCTATGCTAAACTGTCGTCTGTGCAAATGAGAGCGTATGTAGTCAGTGAACCATCGCTAGCAAAGTCGGCTGTACAACTGGAGCGAGTGCTAGGGAGTCTCTCTAGACTTGACCTGCCGTGTGGCGGCGCTCGGTCTGCAATCACTGATAGTGGCGACACGCGGGTCCGACGTATACTAACGGACCGCGGCCGATTTAATGGCTACCACCTAGCAAGTGTGGTGTCTGGCGGTGACACCATACCTTGTGTACGCGATACTACCGCCATCTGTATGTGTCCATATAGCTATCGCATGACTTTTGTCACTTCATAATAATTGCGTTGACTGGTATTACGTCGTGCTCATCAGACGTTTGTGGAACTTGTGTTCTTTTCTTACAAAAATGGCTCTGAGGACTATGGGACTTAACTTCTAAGGTCATCAGTCCCATAGAACTTAGAACTAATTAAACCTAACTAACCTGAGGACATTACACACATCCATGCCCTAAGCAGGATTCGAACCTGCGACCGTAGCGGTCGCGCGGTTCCAGACTGTAGCGCCTAGAACCGCTCGGCCACCCCGGCCGGCTCTTTTCTTACAGCTATTGTGACGTTCTGGATTTTCTGTCAGGGAGAAAGGAAAATGATTTATGTATTCACGTGATGTTTTTTTGCCCCATACGGCCTGAAGATCGTCCACAACCGAAACCGGTAGACATTAAGGTTCAAATAAACACAGGTGATGCCTCTAGTGCATTTTTCCTACTTTTTAATAAGTCTAGCTACAGCTTCGAATAAGTTAGTACTTACCTTCGTGAAACCTCCGCTGCTGGACATAAAAGACAGAAGGGTAAGGAGTGAGTTGGCGAGAAAGATCGGCGATGCTCCCACACGCAATAGTCGTTGTTTCATACGTCGGACAAGATACAGGTGCTTTTCATTCGGTCTGTGCGCTCGGCACACTTTCCTCTGGAAAGCGCAGTAAAGTGGTCCGTGCGCCCGCGCGCTCGCCCGCCGCCTGCCAATTGTTCGCTCTGCTCGTTAGGTGCCTAGGGCGGGCCTTTGTCAGTGTGGCGCGCGCGTCCTTCAGGCTGGTCTCGCGGCAGCAGCGGCGAAAGGCGTACTGGAGGTCCGTGGTACAGAGGGTGTGTGCCTCGCTGTTCATGCAGTGGCCGCCTCTGCTAGCCCGGCAACCAGCAGCTTCTTCATCAGGTCTCCCCGTGGGACTCTGTCCCTAACGAACACTGCACGTCTGCCCCTGTACTCCACAAGTCTCCGTAAGGCGTGTGGCGGAGCATACCAAAGTACAGTCGTAATGTAACGGCACCTCTTCTCTCTACCAATTTTAGTTTCCGAGTGGTCACAGGGAGAGGCAGCCCGTCCATCATCCTTTGTATGAGCGCGAATTTCTCTAATTTCAGGATCGAGACCATTATGTGAAGTACGAGGGTGAGGAAGTACACTGACTACAGAAAAGTGAACTCAAGTTAGGATGTCAATGTAGCTACGTGCACGTACACGCCGTGGCGGTAATTTTTAAGTTGACTAAAAGACGCGCTCTCTGACCCATAGATAGTGATACCATCTGTGACAATGATGAAAGATATCGAGGCCAGAGATGATTATTTATGAGCAATGCAGCGCGCACTAATTAATTAGTAGCTGCCTGTCTGTCTATGCTGAGATCTAAAAGAGACTAGACGTACGTGTACGCAAGCCAAGTATTACTACCTTGTGAACGTACTACGCAAAGGCTGTATGTGAAAACATATTCAGAACAGTTTTAAAAAGTTGTTTAAGTATTCATTTATTAGTCACTAAAAGTACATCTTAATGTTTGGACGATCATGGGGACCTGCAAGGACACCGGTAACAATGGAGGGCAGCACCAACTTGTCACCGCAGCGATGAAGAGGGATAAAAAAATTATTTCACGAGGGGACATTAGAACATTTTTAAGGTTTATATCTTTGTATTCTTATCGAAATCCTAGTGTTCAACTTCATTAGCTACGGTGACTGTTCCGATAGCCGAAACCCTTCCTTTATCCCATAAAACATTCCTGAAAAACCTCAAAAATCATTTACCCCTTTAAATAATATTTCCCTTTATCATTTCCAAATCCTGTTTTCGCTAAAATAATTACTGTACAAACAGCGATCCCCAAAAATTTTACGTATAAGTACAAGAACAATTAGAATGCAGTATTGGAGATTAACATTGTACTAATAATTATTTTTTGTTGCATATTTATGATATGTGACGAAGAAAGACGGAAAAGACAGATAATAATGATTGGGAACGTGAAACATGTAAACCATCCAGATATACTGGAAATTACAAAATTCCGGATGACGAGGAAACGTGAACAAGACAACTTTCAAGGTAGAATCAAGAGTACTGTTGAATTTTATGTACGTGAGAACGCCATCGGCAGGTACACAAGTGATTAGAGTTGTCATTATTCCCTGTGACAGGTACAACGGCCACCAGAGTGCTTCAGCGCTGTTCGTGTTCCGTGTTGTTACCAGGCTGGTGTCCTATATAAGGAGTGTCCCCGAACAGCATCAGTCTACATCTACATCTACATAGAAAGTCCACAAGCGACCGTACGGTGTGTGTCGGAGGGTACCCACACCACCTCTAGTCATTTCCTTTTCTGTTCCACTCGCAAACAGAGCGAGGGAAAAACGACGGTCTATGTGCCTCCGTACGTGCCCCAATCTCTCAGACCTTATCTTCATGGTCGTTACGAGATATGTACGCTAGCGGCAATGGAATCGTTCTGCAGTCAGCCTCAAATTCCGGTTCTCCAAATATCCTCAACAGAGCTCCTCGAAAAGAACATAGCCTTCCCACAGTGATTCCCATTTGCGTTCCCTAAGCATCTCCGCAATACAGGGCTTATGAGTGAATATCGGGGTTTTAACGCTTTATAATATTTATTATATTAAACTTACAGTTATAAATGATATGAGGCTGCCGGCCGCGGTGGTCTCGCGGTTAGGGCGCTCAGTCCGGAACCGCGCGACTGCTACGGTCGCAGGTTCGAATCCTGCCTCGGACATGGATGTGTGTGATGTCCTTAGGTTAGTTAGGTTTAAGTAGTTCTAAGTTCTAGGGGACTGATTACCACAGAAGTTAAGTCCCATAGTGCTCAGAGCTATTTGAACCATTTTGTCACACGGCACACATCAAGTCTATAGCCGAGTTCTTCCCAAACATTAAAAGTGTGTCTTCAGTGATTGTAGCAACAGCTACTTCAATCCGGTTTCTAAATTCAGGGAGGTCTGCTGGTAGCGGAGGCACTTACATACGATCCTTGATGAAGCCCCAAAGGAAAAAAATCGCATGGCGTGAGGTCGGGTGAACGTGGAGGCCATGCAAAGCAAGCACTGTCATTGGGCCCCTCGCGGCCTATCCAGCGCTTGGGAAGAACCCGGCTATAGACTTGATGTGTGCCGTGTGACAAATGGTGCTCACATTGAACATTTATATGATTCTTGGTAAAACTGAGCTGATTTTTCATTTGGCATGTCATCTATAACTGTAAGTTTAATGTAATAAATATTATAAAGCGTTAAAACCCCGATATTCATTTATAAACACCCTGTACTTACCTGTTGTTCGAACCTACCGGCAGCAAATTTGGCAGCCCACCTCTGAAACGCTTCGATGTCTTCCTGTAATCCGACCTGGTACGGATCGAAAACACTCAAGCAGAACTCAACAATGTGTCGTTCTACTTTCCTACATGCGGTCTGCTTTACAGGCGAACCACTGTTTCCTAAAATTCTCCCAAGAGAACCGAAGTCGACCATTCACCTTTGCTACTACAGTCCTTACATGCTCATCCCATTTTATATCGCTTTGCAACGTCATGCCATGTACTTAATCGACGTGACTGTGCCTGGCAGCCCACTATTAATACTGTCTTCGAACATTATGGATTTGTTTTTCCTACTTATCTGCATTAACTTACATTTTTCTACATTTAGGGGTAACTGCCGTTCATCACACCAACTAGAAATTTTGTCTAAGTCACCTTGTATCCTCCTAGAGTCACTCAACGACGACATCTCCCCCTACACCAGAGCGTCATCGGCAAACAGCCGTAGACTGCCGCTTACCCTGTGTGCCAGATCATTTACTTATATAGAGAACAACAGCGGTCCTCTCACACTTCCCTGGGGCACTCCTGACGACGCCCTTGTGTCTGATGAACACACGCCGTCGAGGACAACATATTGGGTTTTTTGCTTAAGCAGTCAATGAGTGCTGCGGGCTTTCAAAGGAAATAAAAGATGTGATGGTGTGGTGGTGGCCCTCAGCTTCGTTCCCTCCGACTCAGAGTTGAAATATTAAAAGTTTTGGCTGGTTTCGTTGTCTAGGGGATGGGATACGTAGCTGCACACACATGAATCGAATGGTCGAAGGTTCTTATCACTCGGCAACTGCGAATTAATATAGAAATTTATAAATGAAAGATTGCAATTAAATAAAATACGCAGGTTCTATCTTAACGACTTTAAATGATGAGTACGATAGTAGAAGTACTTTAGAGAATGCGGTATATTTCTGTCGAACACTTATTGGTGTCGATGGTCCAGCAATTAAATAATATATAAGCTGAAGAGAAACAATAGCTACCTACTGCACATAATTAGTTATGAACGACCACATAGCTTGCGAGATATTCACTTCTAATCGCATACCATGTCTTCACTGTAGAAACCACGTAAATCTCACAAGTTCACAAGGCGGCACTCCTAAGTATTTCTATCTCTCGTGACCACGCGCAAACTGCTCCACTCCAAGTCTTTCCCGCGACTGTGCGTTCGTTGCGCCGTCACGTCCAGCCCTTCCCGTGTCCTCTCTCGTACTCCAGAACTCTTCTCCCGCTTCCAACAAGTCTCCCCATTCACGAGCGTTGTGATTGGCTAGAGCGCCCGCGCCATGTCTTCGAGCCAACGCACCCACACAAACATAATGAAACACACTCGAAATACTGGATTTACATTTAAATAACTTGAAGTTAAATAAATATTCCTATGGCTGGACCATAAACGCGCTCTAACACACATTGTTAAATACGCAAACAAATTAAATAAACATATATCAAAGGAATAGCAACAAAAGGTAGGTCAGTGGCCTAATGTCTCTGTGCTTTCTAAAACACAGTAAATATTTAACCAATTTCTTCATGAATAGTATATATCGGATATAAACAAAGAGGTAGATGAATAAATATATATATAAGCATGCTGCTACCGCTTTTTCGTGTAACTGTGGAGTACTTAATAGCCTGACGTGATCGATAGTAATCGGCCACTTTAACCTCCAATAACTCATGTACTATTCAAGTTACATGCCTGTAATTTATACCAATTTAGGTTTACACTAATAGCTTTCTAAATACACATCAGACGACAAAATCTGATGAACCATTTAGATTTTGGAAATTCGTTGCCGGGTCTTACTTGTGTATGTACATGTCTCTTTTTGAGGTATGATTCCTCTGCCTACTATTAATTTCTATACGAACTGTGAAATGTCTGCCATTAAGGTTTCACAAAGTCCGCCATCTTTGGCACTCTCGGCTTGTCTCCTTCATCGACACAGCGTCACCACGGAACTTGCCGCCATGTGCTCGCTGAACCCAGGCTAGCGTTCGGCACCACGTGTTTCCTACCGGGCCCCGGATTGCTGAGCAGCCCGTTACTTCACAGTGCGGAGACTCCAGGTCCCAATGAAATTCCCACTGAACCACTAAAGCTGCTCGAGAACAAACGATCTCTATCCATGCTGGTTGATTTGTTCAGCAGGAGCATCTGCCAATGTGAAATCGCATCACATGGCTAGCGCATATCGCCCAAATACAGAGAGCTGCAATGATTACAGAATGGTCAGTTTAGTGAGTCATGCCTTCAAGTTATTCCTCGAAAATACTGCAATTAAGGATACACCATATATGTGTGGAGCTCATTGGAGACTAGTAGACCTGATTGAAGAATTGTTTTGGAACCCTGGATGCGATGTTTTTTAGGTACTGATTCGACGATGTCGTGATGTTTATGTCAATGTTTCTGCTTGTTTCATCTACACTCCTGGAAATGGAAAAAAGAACACATTGACACCGGTCTGTCAGACCCACCATACTTGCTCCGGACACTGCGAGAGGGCTGTACAAGCAATGATCACACGCACGGCACAGCGGACACACCAGGAACCGCGGTGTTGGCCGTCGAATGGCGCTAGCTGCGCAGCATTTGTGCACCGCCGCCGTCAGTGTCAGCCAGTTTGCCGTGGCATACGGAGCTCCATCGCAGTCTTTAACACTGGCAGCATGCCGCGACAGCGTGGACGTGAACCGTATGTGCAGTTGACGGACTTTGAGCGAGGGCGTATAGTGGGCATGCGGGAGGCCGGGTGGACGTACCGCTGAATTGCTCAACACGTGGGGCGTGAGGTCTCCACAGTACATCGATGTTGTCGCCAGTGGTCGGCGGAAGGTGCACGTGCCCGTCGACCTGGGACCGGACCGCAGCGACGCACGGATGCACGCCAAGACCGTAGGATCCTACGCAGTGCCGTAGGGGACCGCACCGCCACTTCCCAGCAAATTAGGGACACTGTTGCTCCTGGGGTATCGGCGAAGACCATTCGCAACCGTCTCCATGAAGCTGGGCTACGGTCCCGCACACCGTTAGGCCGTCTTCCGCTCACGCCCCAACATCGTGCAGCCCGCCTCCAGTGGTGTCGCGACAGGCGTGAATGGAGGGACGAATGGAGACGTGTCGTCTTCAGCGATGAGAGTCGCTTCTGCCTTGGTGCCAATGATGGTCGTATGCGTGTTTGGCGCCGTGCAGGTGAGCGCCACAATCAGGACTGCATACGACCGAGGCACACAGGGCCAACACCCGGCATCATGGTGTGGGGAGCGATCTCCTACACTGGCCGTACACCACTGGTGATCGTCGAGGGGACACTGAACAGTGCACGGTACATCCAAACCGTCATCGAACCCATCGTTCTACCATTCCTAGACCGGCAAGGGAACTTGCTGTTCCAACAGGACAATGCACGTCCGCATGTATCCCGTGCCACCCAACGTGCTCTAGAAGGTGTAAGTCAACTACCCTGGCCAGCAAGATCTCCGGATCTGTCCCCCATTGAGCATGTTTGGGACTGGATGAAGCGTCGTCTCACGCGGTCTGCACGTCCAGCACGAACGCTGGTCCAACTGAGGCGCCAGGTGGAAATGGCATGGCAAGCCGTTCCACAGGACTACATCCAGCATCTCTACGATCGTCTCCACGGGAGAATAGCAGCCTGCATTGCTGCGAAAGGTGGATATACACTGTACTAGTGCCGACATTGTGCATGCTCTGTTGCCTGTGTCTATGTGCCTGTGGTTCTGTCAGTGTGATCATGTGATGTATCTGACCCCAGGAATGTGTCAATAAAGTTTCCCCTTCCTGGGACAATGAATTCACGGTGTTCTTATTTCAATTTCGAGGAGTGTATTATGAAAAATCATCTGATACTGTTCGGCAACGAAAGTTGTGGTGTGTGTGTCGGCAATCAGCTGTCCATAGAAGTATCGATAAATGAAAGGCTTTAGCCAAAGCTGTATACGCGCCCACTACTTTTGAACATCTATTCTGTGATCCTGATGGAAAGCATCAAGCAGTGGCGGTTAATGAAATTATCATCAGTAATATCATATACGGTGATGACCCAGCCTTGCTTGCAAGCAGCCTGGAAGATGCACAAGAACTACATAACAGTGTTACTGAAGAGAGGAATTCGGCGGCGCTACTTTTAAACGTGTGGAAGATAAAGTGGATCGTTGTCAGCACAAATGTAGATGAAATTCAGAGCGCTCTCGCACTCGGTAATGATAAGATTTAAAGGGTTTCCTCAAATGAACTTTTGGGGTGTCAAATCAAGTATCACTGGAACTTCTCTCACGAAATTCGCTGCAGAACTCAACTGGCCAGAAAATAAAAGACATCCTTCTAGCCGTGACGTAAACATTACACTTCGCACTCGACTACTTCGATGCTCCGTATTCAGTGAACTATTCCGAGACAGTTGAGGGGTCAACGCGCACCGCAGTATTACTTTAGACACTGGAGAGATTTGAAATTTTGGTGTATCGAATCGTGTTGAGGATGCTATGAAGAGATAAATTCATAAACGTGACAGTACAGCGGCATATGAACAAACATTTAGAAACTCTCAACACCATTAAAAAAAGAAAAATCGAATACTTTGACCTTACACGATGAGGTGACACAAGTCATGGGATACCTCCTAATACCATGTCGGACCTCCTTTCGTCCCAAGTAGTGCAGCAGCTCGACGTGGCCTGGACTCAATAAGTCGTTGAAAGTCTCCTGCAGAAATATTGATCCATGCTGCTTCTATAGTAGTCCATAATTTTGAAAGAGTAGCCAGCGCAGGGTTTTGCGCACGAACCGACCTCTAAATTATACCCCATAAATTCTCGATGGGATTCATATCGGGCCAACTGAATGGCCAAATAATTCGGTAGAACTAGTCAGAATGTCCTTCAAACCAATTGTGGCCCAGTGACATGGCTCATAATCATCCATAAAAATTCCATCGTTGCTTCGAAACATGAAGTCCATGAATGGCAGAAAATGGTCTGCAAGTAGTCGAACATAAACATTCCCAGTCAATGACTCAGTCCTACACCATTAAGGAGTCAGCTTGTACAGTGCGTTATTGACAACCTGGGTCCACGGCTTCGTGTGATCTGCGGCACAGTCGAACCCTACTATCAGGACTTAGCAACTGAAATTGGGGCTCATCCGACCAGGTCACGGTTTTTCAGTCGTCCACGGTCCAATCGACATGGTCACGAGCCTAGGAGACGCGCTTCAGGCGATGTCGTATAGTTAGCAAAGGTACGTGCGTCGATCGTTTATTGCCATAGCCCATTGAAGCCAAATTTCGCCGCACTGTCCTCACGCATGCCAACGGCCTTGCCGCAGTTCTAACACCGGTTCCTGTTAGATCACCGATGTTAAGCGCTGTCGGGCTGGGCTAGCACTTGGACGGGTGACCATCTGGACTGCCGAGCGATGTTGGCAAGGGGGTGCACTCAGTCTTTGTGAGTCAAAGTGAGGAGCTGCTTGATCGAGAAGTAGCGGCTCCGGCCTCGTAAACTGACATACGGCCGGGAGAGCGGTGTGCTGATCACATGCCCCTTCATATCCACATCCAGTGACTCCTGTGGGCGGAGGATCACACGGCGGCCGGTCGGTACCGTTGGGCCTTCATGGCCAATTCCATCGGAGTTTCTTTTAGTCCTAACGGATACGTCCGTCGTACGAGCGACGTTGATTTCTGCGGTATTTTCGCTCAGTGTTGCTTGTCAGTTACGACTGACAATTCAAAGTCAAACGTGGTCCAGGATGTACAAGAATATCCAGGATAAAGAATTTAAGCCAATGCTTTGTGTTGAACACAGAATCGCTGTTCAAAAGAGCCATGAACAAACGGCAGATCATACTCACCGCCAATGCTGTTGGCGGACGAGGGAAGGACAGAAGAAAGAGCAGTTGCGACGATTGCACTTTGCCCAGACCGTCGACCTCGAGGGTTCTTCCGACATCCACATCTACATCTACACGGCTGCTCTGCAATTCACACTTAAGTGCCTGGAAGAGGGTTCATCGAATCATTTTCATACTACTTCTCTACCATTTCATTCTCGAATGGCGCGTGGTAAAAAGGACCACCTAAATCTTTCCGTTCGAGATCTGATTTCTCTTATTTTATTATGGTGATCATTTCTCCCTAAGTAGGTGGGTGTCAAAAAAATATATATTTTCGCATCCGGAAGAGAAATTTGGTGATTGAAATACCCTAAATAGATCTCGCCGCAAAGAAAACCGCCTTTGTTTCAGTGACTGCCACCCCAACTCGCTTATCGTATCAGTGACACTCTCACACCTATTGCGCGATAACACTAGACGAGCTGCCCTTCCTTGCACTTTTTCGAAGTCCTCCGTCAATCCTACCTGGTAGGGATCCCACTTCGCGCAGCAATATTCCAGCAGAGGGCTGACAAGTGTAATGTAGGCTGTCTCTTTAGTGGGTTTGTCGCATCTTCTAAGTGTTCTGCCAACAAAGCGCAGTCTTTGTTTCGCCTTCCTCATAATATTATCAATGTGGTCTTTCCAATTTAAGTTGCTCGTAATTGTAACTCCTAGGTATTTAGTCGAATTGACAGCCCTTAGATTTGTACGATTTATCGTATACCCAAAATTAATCGGATTTCTTTTAGTACCCATATGGATGACCACGCGCTTTCCTTCGTTTAGTGCCAGCTGCTACTTTTCGCACCATACAGAAATTCTCTGTAGATCACTTTGTAATTGTAATTGATCGTCTGATGATTTTACTAGACGGTAAATTACAGCGTCATCTGCAAACAATCTAAGGGGGCTGCTCAGATTATCACCTAGATCATTTATGTAAATCAGGAACAGCATTCGGGAGGACAACGGTTCAATCCCTCGTCCGGCCATCCTGATTTAGGTTTTCCGTGATTTCCCTAAATCGCTCCAGGCAAATGCCGGGATGGTTCCTTTGAAAGGGCACGGCCGACTTCCTTCCCCATCCTTCCCTAATCCTATGAGACCGATGACCTCGCTGTCTGGTCTTCTTCCCCGAACCACCCACCCCCAGGAACAGCAGTGGGCCTATGACACTACCTTGAGGACCGCCAGATATCACTTCTGTTCTACTTTATGATTTACCGTCTATCACAACGAACTGTGACCTCTCTCAGAGGAAATCACGAATCCAGTCACACAACTGAGACGATACTCCATATGCAAGCAATTTGATTACGTGCATACGGAGTATCGTGTCAGTCGTTGACTAGATTCGTGATTTCGTTTCAAAGAGGTCACAGCAAAGCGAGGAGAAGAAAAGATACAAAGCACGTAGGCTAGTTGCTGTTATGGAATCAGAGAATGAGTCACGCTTCAGAATTCGTTGGCCGTCGCGTCATAATTACTTGGGCCCCCGTGTTTGTTCTAGGAAATGAGCAGAGCCCAAGTCCCCGGCAGCTGGCGGCCACAACGAGTTGAAGACGCCCCGGGGCGACCGCAGCCGCTTCTGCTGCCAGAAGCACCCTCCGCCACGCTGGTAACAAAGCCCGGGGCAGCCCCGGTGCTGATCGGGGGTTCCCCGCTAATCAGGCGCAGTACGCAGGACGCTGGCCTGGGCGTGCTCTGGCCCTCGTTACGGCGACTCACACCCTCCGCCGCGATTACAACTCTCCCTCTCCCTCCGTATCCCTCGTAATCCCCGGCAACTCCACTCCCGTGCCAAGTGATCTCTCTCCGTAGGAGGAAGTGGGGGTCTGGGACGGGAGGAACAGGGGGGGGGGGGGGGTGAGGTGCAGCTAGCTACTGCAGCTCCTGGCCCACCCTGCCTACGTTCTCGCAAGTGTCTACAAAAGATGGCTGCCTATTCGCTAGCGCAATGCCTAGAGGCTTCCTCTTTACATAACAGCAAAGTTTATTTAGGTCAAAGCTTACGTAAACTGTGTGATGACTACACCGGTTTCCACTAACTAGTCCTTATCAAATGGTTCAAATGGCTCTGAGCACTATGGGACTCAACTGCTGTGGTCATCAGTCCCTTAGAACTTAGAACTACTTAAACCTAACTAACCTAAGGAAATCACACACATCCATGCCCGAGGCAGGATTCGAACCTGCGACCGTAGCAGTCGCACGGTCCCGGACTGCGCGCCTAGAACCGCGAGACCACCGCGGCCGGCTAGGCCTTATCAATAGCTCCATAAAAATAAGGAACAATATTCAGTGTGATTCAAAATGAATGGTACATAAAGCAAGTATTTCTGTGGCTACAGTAGTGACTTTATTACAGAAATGCATATATAGATTGAAAAGTTATTTTTCACAGTTTAGATTGTGCCACGAATTTCCTTTCTCATCAGTTCTATTTAGTACCTCCTTATCAGCTACATGATCTACCCATCTAGTCTTCAACATTCTTCTGTAGAATCACATTTCAAAAGCTTCTTTACTCTTCTGTATGGTGACAGCCCAGATAAACTCCTTCAGAAAAAGACTTCTTAACACTTAAATCTATATTCCATGTTTGCGAAATCCTCTTCTTCAGAAACGCTTTTCTTGCCATTTCCAGTCTACATTTTATATCCTTTTATATCCTTCGGCCATCATCAGTCATTTTGCTGCCCAAATAACAAAATTCATCTGCTACTTTAAATGTCTCGTTTCGTAATATAATCCACTCGGCATCACCTGTTCTAATTCGACTACGTTCCATTATCCTTCTTTTGCTTTGGTTAATGTTCATCTTACTCGTATATCCTCCTTTCAAGGCACTGTCCATTCCGTTCAGCGGCTCTTCCAGGTCCTTTGCTGTCTCTTATAGAATTACATTGTCATTGCCAAGCCTCAGAGTTGTTACTTCCTCTCCCTGAACTTTAATTCCTGCTCCAAGTGTTCTTTGGTCTCCTTGTGCTTGCTCAACGTACAGATTAAATAACATCTAGGATAGGCTACAACCATATCTCACTCCCTTCTCAACCACTGCTTCCCTTTCATGCCCCTCGACTTTTGTAACTGCCGTCTGGCTTCTGTACAAGTTGTACGCTTCCTGAATAATACCCCTACTACCTTCAGAATTTCGAAGAGAGTATTCCAGTCATCATTTTCAAAACCTTTCTCTAAGTCTAGTATAGCCGGAGGTTTGCCTTTCGTTGACCTATCATCTAAACTAAGTCGCAGGGTCACTATTGCTTCACGTGTTCCTATATCTCTGAAATCCAAACTCCAAACTAATCTTCCCCAAGGTTGGCTTCCACCAGTTTTACGATTCTTCTGAAAAGAATTCGTGTTTGTATTTTACAACCATGACTTCTTAAACTGACAGTTCGGTAATTTTCACCCTTGTCAAAAAATGGCTCTGAGCACTATGGGACTCAACTGCTGAGGTCATTAGTCCCCTAGAACTTAGAACTAGTTAAACCGAACTAACCTAAGGACATCACAAACATCCATGCCCGAGGCAGGATTCGAACCTGCGACCGTAGCGGTCTTGCGGTTCCAGACTGCAGCGCCTTTAACCGCACGGCCACTGCGGCCGGCTCCACCCTTGTCAGCACCCACTTTCTGAGTAATTGGGGTTATTACATTTTTCTTGAAGTCTGAGGGTATTTCGTCTGTCTCATATATCCTGCACACTAGACGGATGAGCTTTGTCATGCTTCGCTCTCTCAAGGCTATCAGTAGTTCTAACGGAATGTCGTCTATTCCAGAGGCCTTGTTTATACTTAGATCTTTCAGTGCTTTGCCAAATTCTTCTCGCAGCATTGCATCTTCCCCCTCGTTTCATCAACGTCCGCTTCCCTCTCTGTTATATAGCTTTCAAGTTGATCTCCCTTGTATAGAAACTCTATATACTCCTTCCACCCTTCAGATTTCCCTTCTTTGCTTCGGACTGGTTTTCGATCTAAGCTCTTGATATTCATACAGCTGGTTCTCTTTTACCCAAAGGTCCCTTTAATTTTCCTGTAGGAGGTATTGGTCTTTCCCCTAGTGAAATATGCATCTAAATCTTTACATTTGTCCTCTAGCCATTCCAACTTAGCCATTTTACACTTCCTGTCAGTCTCACTTTTTAGACGTTTGTGTTCTCTTTCACGTGCTTCATTTGCTGCATTTTTAAATTTTCTCCTTTAATCAGCTAAATTCAATATCTCTTGCGTTGTCCAAGGATTCCTACTAGGCCTTGTCTTTTTTCCTATTTGATCCTCTGCCGCCTTCACTATTTCACTTCTTAAAGCTACCCATTCGTCTTTTATTGTGTTCCTTTCCTCTGATCTAGTCATCCGCTCCCTAATGCTCCCACTGAAACTTTCAACCAGCTCTGGTTCTTTCAACTTATTCAGGTTCCATCTCCTTAATTTCCTATTTTTTGCAGTTTCTTCAGTTTTAATCTACATTTTATAACCAACAAATTATGGTCAGAGTCCATATCTGCCCCTGGAACGTCTTACAATTTGATATCTGGTTTCTAAATCTCTGTGTTACCATTGTCTAATCAATCTGAAACCTTCCGGTCTCTCCAGGTCTCTTCCACGTATACAAACTTCTTTCATGGTTCTTAAATCAGGTTTTGGCGATGATTAAATTATGCTCTGTGCAAAATTCAACCAGGGGGCTTCCTTTTTCAGTCCTTTCTCCCAGTCCATATTCACCTACTATTTCTTCTTTGTCTTCCTTTTTCTATTCTACTCCGCCATCATAATTAAATATTCGTCTTCCTTGACCATCTGAATAATTTCTTTTACCTTGTCATACATTTCTTCAATCTCCTCATCATCTGCGGAGCTTCTTGGTATATAAACTTGTAGTACTGTGGTGAGTGTGTGCTTCGTGTCTATCTTGGCGTTCACTACGCTGTTCATAGTAGCTTGCCTGAAACGCACTCCTGCATTACCCCTATTTGACTTTGTATTTATAGCCCGATATTCACCTGGTCAGAAGTCCTGTTCATCCTACCACTGAACTTCACTAATTCCCACTATATCTAACTTTAACCTATCCATTTCACTTTTTAAATTTTCTAACCTACCTGCACGATTAAGGAATGCAACGCTCCGATCCGTAGAATCCTTTTTTGTTTCTCCTGACGAGGACGTCCTCCTGAATAGTCCCCTCCCAGAGATTCGAATGGGAAGTATTTTACCTCATGAGCCTTTTACCCAAGAGGATGCCACCATCATTTAACCGTAAAGTAAAGTTGCATGACCTGGGGAAATTTACGACTGTAGTTTCCCCTTGCTTTCAGCCACTCGCAGCAAGGTCATTTTGGTTGACGTGATAAGTCAATCATTCAGACTGCTGCCCCTGCAACTTCTGGAAACGCTGATGCTCCCCTTCAGAAACCACACGTTTGTCTGGCTTCTCAACAGATACACCTCCGTTATGGTTGAACCTACGGTACGGCTACCTTGATCGAAGAGACACCCAAGCCACTCCACCGACGGACGATGAGGGGGGAAGGGGTGACAAAGTTAACAAGCAAAATCTGATAATGTGGAGTCCACAAAACTCCAATGTATCTTTAAAACGTGAAAGTGATTCTCCGAAACATATTGGTTTCTGCGCCATAATCAACCACAGAATCTGTCTTTACTGTCTTTACAGATATAACCTATCTCGATACGCTTTCTCTCTGGTTGTTGGCTCAGCCTAATAAACCATTCAATCAGGCTCAAACTGCCGCCGATTACTCATCTCCAGAGCATCAAGTTACATATTTAGCATTTCCTGCGTTTTGTTAGTATCTTAAATTCTGTGCGGTTTTTTTTATTTAAGCGGTTTAGTTCGCGTTCTTTTTTTAACTGTAAATGTAAATTCAGGTAGTCTGTAGCGCATTTTTCATTTCTTCTGAACAGCCAGCTACACAGGTCGTTAAAGTGTCAGTTTCCATTGCTGACACGTCAAGGAGGGTAACAAGGTGCACATCAAGGTTTCTGCCTGCCTTTTGTAGCTTACTCTTTCAGTTCGTCTTGGTACAACGGGTAGGAAGTGTGCATGCTGTGTGCGGACTAAACAGAAGTTGGCCGCAGTTCGCGAACAGCTGAACGCGCTCTTGGCTACGGTCAGCCGCCTTCAGGCTGCTGCCTCGGGGTGTAGCTGTGGCGGAGAATCCGGCGCGTCGCATGGGACACTTCAGGTATCGCTTCTTTCGCTCAAGGGCTTTGCTACCGGGGCACCTCCTAGGCTGACCTCATCAGCAAGGTGAGTGGCGGATGGTAACGCGTTCTCGTTGCTCGAGGCGGAGGCCCAATGTCGAGGCAGATCGTCTGGCACCGTGTATCCGCCCTGTGAGTGAAGGGGTGGCCGCTCCCTCAGCAGGGTCTGAGCAGGTTCACGGGGGTAGGAATTTGGTAGTTATGGAGCACCTTAGGCAGATAGCGTTCAGGAATGGAAAGAAATCTTGTGTGTCTGCTGTGTGGGCTCATCCAAGATGTGCAGGTGGTATTTCCTGCGGCTAACGAGCAGGAGCAGTCGCCTGAAAATTGTGGCACACATCAGCATGTGTTTTGAGGCCATCCTCAGTTGATGCAGGCTACTGACAAAAGAAGTAAAGAAAACTGGCCTCGCGTGTAGGGTGCAAGCAGAACTCATAATTTACAATATTGCTGTCAGAGTTGTTTCGGGTAAATTTGGAAATTTATGGTAAGGCTGTAACACCATAATTAATACTGTAAATATTTTGTACTGATTAATTCTGTTTAGTGTCAAGTATGTATTTTTCACTATGTAATGTCTTTGACCTATTGTAATGAAGTGAAAAGTTGTGTAAAATGTTTTCCTTTACCATTTAAATTCTTTGTATTAATTAGAGAAAAGTAGTATTTATTATAGTTATTTTATTTTGACTTATTAATGTGTTTAAATGTTGAGATTTTATTAACGATGTTTGTTTACAACTATGGAAAAGCTGGTTCATACCTAGGAACTTGCATTGTATAAAATGAAAAGCAACAGTATTTCCCATTTGTAACGGAAGTGAGTTGGAGCGCGCCAAAAAGTGGTTGGCGCGGGCTAAAAGGTGGATGTGGCGCTCAGTCTGGGCGCAAAGTGAGAGAGAGACACAGTCAGTCGGCAGCTAGCTGCTGGATAGTTCTGGTCTGAGCAGCAAGCGAGTGGACAGCACAAGTGAATGGATCCTAAGAGGTATGTTGGGAGGAAACAATACAAGGGTCGGACACACAGACTTAATTTTGAATGCAACAAGACTTATAGAAATACTGTGGGTTTCATTGAAATCAAAGGAGGTTGTTAGTATTGCATTTATGAAAACCTCCATAATGTTTGATTGGTTTTAATTCAAAGTATTTGTGTTTCAAAGATTAACTGCATTTAATTCTGTCAGTGAAAATTACCGGTTGTGCTAATGACAAAACGAAGCACGTTATGTTAAGGTTAGTTACAGTAAACTGCATTTAAAGTCATACAGAAGGACCTGTATAAAAGATCACTGACATTAACTGTTTTAAAAGTCCCGCACTTAGTGAAAGATTAACACCAAAATTTGCAGCTCACAATTTGTCTCAGAAAATTGTGTTTAGTTTGCTTTATGGTAATAGACAGTTTAAGAGTCCTCACTTTTGTGTTGCTTAATATGAGAAAGCATTCTTGAATAATGAGTTTACTAATTGCATTTTGAAGAAATTCCATAGTTTTGTGTGCTTTGTGTAGTGAAATTTGGAAAGACAGTTTGAGGGTCCCCACCTAAGTCTTTGCCTTTGAAAGATAAAGTTACTGTAATTGCCCTTATACATAAAAATAGAAACAATATTACTTCTTAATGATTGTAAAAATCCTATTGCAAGTGACTTTTAATTATATTTGTACTATTTGGAAAGTAACTGTTGAAATAGGACTAAGTCCATGTCCAATTTCTGGTTTAGCACAGACTTTCATAATTTTTGGTGATCACATAATTCATATATAACAAAATAATTACTATTGAGAAGAAATGAGCCGTTAACGGTTTCTGTGAGAACTTGCATATACTATTTATAGCTGCTAGCATCATTGTACCACTTGTCTGGTTACGGTAGAGTTCATTGCACTTCTCTGGGAAATACAGATTCTTAAAAGTAATGTTTCACATTACTATGTCTAATTGGGCTGGCGACCGTATTTTATTTTATTTAAGTAAACTTGGTCACTTAAGCAATTTTCCGGATTTCAATCTAGCTTTCTGGTTTCTAATATTAAATTAAAATCAGGTTCGATAATCCAAATGCATTAGGTAATTCACGGTAAGTTTACTTAAATCCTCCCAGAGGGTAACATTTACTGCTACGTAATACCATATTTGGTAATACACGTTGTGCCAATGCAACAAACGGCGCAGTATAGTGTTGTACTTGGTTTTTCCCGATACAGTACTATCTGTAGGCCAGTAAGTGTTATACGGTCTTTGGGACCAAAGTGCTGTGGTCACCGTCCCTAAGCCTACACACTACTTCATCTAACTTAACTTACGCTATGGCCGACACACATACACCCATGCCCGAGGGAGGACTCGAACCACCGTCGGCCAGCCGGGGTGGCCGAGCGGTTCTAGGCGCTACAGTCTGAAACCGCGCGACCGCTACGGTCGCAGGTTCGAATCCTGCCTCGGGCATGGATGTGTGTGATGTCCTTAGGTTAGTTAGGTTTAAGTAGTTCTAAGTTCTAGGGGACTGATGACCTTAGAAGTTAAGTCCCATAGTGCTCAGAGCCATTTGAACCATTTGAACCACCGTCGGGGGGAGCCGCACGGACTTTTTTGGGGTCCTTTGATTTGGAACCGAGTGCAGCACCTCAGCCAAAGGCTTCGTCGACTCTATAACGCCTTGGCTGCAGATTTCTGGACCTCAGTTATCGGGCGGGTATTTGTAGGACTCCCTTGATAGGTCAGGGGTCTACAGCACGAAGGATGCGACAACTCGGGTAGCAAATTACTTGTGGACGGAACATTGGGATGTTTTAGTCTGGGCAGCAGTTTGAGGTAGTTTCGTGAGCACTCACTAGACGATAGGTAGATATCGAAATGAGGCCACGTTCAGAGTAAAGATGCATCGATTGTAAAAAAAAAAAAAAAAAAAAAAAAAATGCCGGCCGCTGTGGACGAGCGGTTATAGGCGCTTCAGTCCGGAGCCCTGCTGCTGCTACGGTCACAGGTTCGAATCCTGCCTCGGGCATGGATGTGTGTGATGTCCTTTGGTTAGTTAGGTTTAGGTAGTTCTAAGTCTAGGGGGCTGATGACCTCAGACATTAAGTCCCATAGTGCTTAGAGAAATTTGATTACTAAATTGTCGAATTATTCGTACTAAATTTCCCGAACTTACTGCCCTCCAGGAAAGTTCTCGCGCTCAAATTTTTCACTGGAACGAGAGCTGGCTGAAACCCAAAGTAAAAAGCTCTGAGAGTCATGGAACGTATGTCGGAAAGACAGGTTGGATGTCACGGGAGGGGAAGTTGACAAAAAACATAGTTTCTATTGAGGTCGGTTTCGTGTGTGACAGTGAAGTTATGTGGTCGCTTATAACAGCTCTAGGTGGAATCTAATTACTTGTTAGATATTGCCACGGGCCACCCGACTCCGCTGTGAAATTTTTATAGTCATTTAAAGAAAGTCTAGAGTCGGTAATGCCTAAATACAGAGGTCATACAGTATTAGCTGAAGGTGGCTTTAACCTGCCCAGTATACACTGGGACGTTTTTAATTCACTGCAGAAGGTACCGACAGACAGTACTGCCAAGTACTTTTGAATATGTTTTCCGAAAACTATCTTGAACAGCCCACACCAACGGAGATGCCTTAGACTTTGTAGATACAAATGAGGCCTGACCTTATCGACGGCGTGAGTATAGAGACAGATTAATAAATCAGTCAAGAAGGCTGGGAGGGTGTTTCTGCTAGAAACAGCAGATAAGCGGTTGCGGGCATCTCACTTAGACAACGGATCGGCTTTATTTAGTTCCAGTATGAAGGACGTAGATGAATAAGGAACAAATTTTAAACCGACTGTATATCGTTCTAAACTGTGCCCAGTAAGTGGATTAAGGGCGCAAAAGACCCTCCGTGGTTTAGCAACAAAATTCGGAAAACGTCGACGAAGCAAAGGCCTTTGCACTCTCCATTCAAAAGGAACGTACAAATGCGGACAGGCAAAGGTTAGTAGAGATTCGTGCGCCTGTGAAAAGATCTACGTGCGAAACATATTGAAACGACCACCGTCATACATCAGCAAAATATATTGTCGAGAAACCTAGAAAATTCTGGTCATACATAAAATCGCTAAGCGGGTCAAAGGCTACAATCCAATCACTCGTTCACCATTCTGATATGGTAGCAGACGATAGCAAAAGGTAAGCAGAAATTTTAAATTCTGCGTGTAAGAAATTTTACAAGCAGGAGAATCGTACAAATCGTTTGACCATCGCACAGACTCATTTATTTATGGGCGACATAGCAATAGCCGTCCTTGGTGTAGAGAAACAAATGGAAAACTTGAAAATAAATAAGTCGCCAGGTCCGGATGGAATCCCAGTTCCGTTTACACGGCTTTGGCCTCTTATTTAACTTACATTCATCACGAATCTCTGGCCCAGCGCAAATTCCAGAGCGACTGGAAGAAGGCGGCTCCTGTAAATAAGAAGAGTCAAATAACGGACCCGCAAAATGACGGTCCAATAACATTAACATCGGTTTGCTGCAGAATTCTTGAACGTACTGTTAGTTCGAGTACATTAAATTTCCTTGAAATGTAAAAGCTTCTGTCCACGAATCATAATGGTTTTAGAAAGCATCGCTCGTGCGAAACTTTTATCACAAGGTATACTGCGAACGATGGATGAAGGGCAACAGCCACTTGCATATTCTAGATTTCTTAAAAGCATTTGACACGGTGCCCCACTGCAGACGGTTAACGAAGGTACGATCATATGGAATAGGTTCACACACACATGAGTGGCAAAAAATTGATAAACCCAGTTTGTTTATAACACTAGCTTGTTGTACGTCACTCTTCCGTAACAACCTGACCTTAAATCCTATCACGGGAAAAGCCACGCATAGCACTAACCTGCTGTTACACAAGCTAATGTTAACCTCTGAAAGGATTTTGAAATTTTGACCGCGTGTGTGTCTAACGGATAAAGGTATCAGACTGTAATTTTGAATATATTGCAATTAACAGAAAAACCAAACAAGCTTTAATTTTGGGGGTTAATGACAGTATTAAAATTCATATACGAATGAAAAAAGGAACGGTCGCCAGTCCAATTACGCACATTAAGTTGCAAATACTCTCTTTCAAATTCTGAAGGTAGCAGGGGTCAAATACAGGGAACGAAAGGCTATTTACAATTTGTACAGAAACCAGATGGCAGTTATAACAGTCGAGGGGAATGAAAGGGAAGCAGTTGTTGGGAAGGGAGTGAGACAGGGTTGTAGCCTATCCCCGATGTTATTCAATCTGTATATTGAGCAAGCAGTAAAGGAAACAAAAGAAAAATTCGGAGTAACAATTAAAATCCATGAAGAAGAAATAAAAACTTTGAGGTTTGCCGATGACATTGTAATTCTGTCAGAGACAGCAAAGGACCTGGAGAGCAACTGAACGGAATGGACAGTATCTTGAAAGGAGAATACAAAATGAACATCAACAAAAGCAGCCGGCCGAAGTGGCCGTGCAGTTAAAGGCGCTGCAGTCTGGAACCGCAAGACCGCTGCGGTCGCAGGTTCGAATCCTGCCTCGGGCATGGCTGTTTGTGATGTCTTTAGGTTAGTTAGGTTTAACTAGTTCTAAGTTCTAGGGGACTAATGACCTAAGCAGTTGAGTCCCATAGTGCTCAGAGCCATTTTTTGAACAAAAGCAAAACGAGGATAATGGAATGTAGTCGAATTAAATCGGGTGACACTGAGGGAATTAGATTGGGAAATGCGACACTTACAATAGCAGACGAATTTTGCTATTTGGGGAGCAAAATAACTGATGATAGAGGAGAATAGAAGCTTTCGAAATGTGGTGCTACAGAAGAATGCTGAAGATTAGATGGGTAGATCACGTAACTAATGTGGAGCGTAGAGGGAGACCAAGAGATGATTGCACTAAGCAGATTCAGAAGAATGTAGGTTGCAGTAGGTACTGGGAGATGAAGAAGCTTGCACAGGATAGAGTAGCATGGAGAGATGCATCAAACCAGTCTCTGTACTGAAGACCACAACAACAACAACATGTTTAAGAAAATTGAATATTAGTTATTGAAGTTACTTTCATTGGTATTCCCTTTGAATAGTACACAGGATACAAATGGACACAGGGCACTCTGAGTTGTGGGTAACAGTAGTTACCAGTAATGCACAAACCAGTAATCATAGAAAGCAAAAATGTGCCAAACGCTTACTAATAACAGCTACACTCAACATCATTGCTTGAACCAATACTGAAATGTAACTACAAGAAGTGCAGAACTAGATCTGGATATTAGGTTTCCTGTCTTAACTGACATGTAAATACCACAAATAAAATAAATAAAACCACAATTACACAGTTTATACTCCCATTTATAAAAATATATTACATTTCCTTAGTAGTAATATAATAGTCCAATTATCTTTTTAATATGCGAAGAATATGATGGGGACCCATAAACTGGTATAGGGTCCCTAGTCAAGCCCGATGATTATTTCAGTAGCTAAGACCAATTCAAACAAATTTAATTCTTAACTTCCCTTGTAGTAGTTTACATTTTACTTTTCAAGGCAAATTATTCAATACTGAGCTCAATTGACTTCAAAAAAATCATTCATGATATTCATCAAAGCTAAATTATCTTTCAAAAGAGTTTAACTTATCTGCCGTTTTCATCATCTGTGAAGCAGGTATTTTAGACCGTAACATTTACACACTCTGACACTGTATTTTTGCAAAACGATACTTTGCACTAAACTGTGAATACTTTAGCAAAATTCTAACTAACTTCACTTTTGTTGTTTTAACTTCAACTTTTGCTAATCCTTGCACATTTTTCAAACCTAAATAAAAACTTTAAAACACTTAACTTCATTTGAAACAGGATACTCGGTTTTATAAATACTTAGGAGAGGACCCTACATAGGTTCATGATAAGTATATAAGATATGGTTCCAAACACAGATTTATAGCATTTGGATTATTACTAAAATCACTCACACAAGTTAACTGGTCCATGCTCTGGTACATATCTCTATGCATCAAGTTAGTGGAACAGTGGCGAAGTTATAGTGGCAAGCGACATGGCAGCTAATTGTACTCACGGCTCTTGATGTTTGAATGCTCTATAAAATTTCTTCTTGGCGGCGGATTTTTAACGTGTTAGAGCAATTCCTTATTGCCGAGAGTACCAACCAACAGCCAAATCCACATCCGAGGCAAAATTTCTTGCAAAGCGGCTTCCAATTACCTCCCTTGGCACCGTTGATGTGTACCGTGCAGCGGCTAGCCACTGACTGCGTCCCGTTCACACCAAGAAGCCGCCCTGTTCGACCGCCAAAACCACCTTTTACATCGCGCCATGCCACTTCCGTTGTGGAGGGACTTTACTACATCTTTTAAATTTTACAAGTGCCCTAAGCAAGAACCAGCTTCGAATGCGCATTGTTTACCTTATAAACTTAGACATATAATAAAATTTCATTATTTTAAACAATCATTTATCTTTTTATATATATAGATTACAAGCTTTAAATTTCCTGTCACAAATCAATCACCTTAACTAACAAAGAATAAACACTTCATAATTACATATACAAAGTTACATAATATAAACCTACTCCTAACCGATATAAGTGTTACATGTTGTCCTCGATAGCAGGTGTTCATCAGAGACAATGGTATCGTCAGGAATGCCCCAGAGATGTGTGATAGGAATGCTATTATTTTTTATATACATAAATCATCTAGCGAACAGGGTGGGCAGCAATATTCGGCTGTTTGCTGATGATGCTCTGGTGAATGGGAAGATGTGACCGTAGGAGAATACAAGATGACTTAGACAAAATTTCTCGTTTGTGTGATGAATGGCAGCTAGTTCTAAATGTCGAAAAATGTAAGTTAATGCGGACGAATGAGAAAAACAAACCTGTAATGTTCGCATACCGCATTATTAGTGTCCTGCTTGACACAGCCAGGTCGTTTAAATATCTTGGAGTAACGTTGCAAAGCGATATAAAGTGGAACGAGCCTGTGATGATTGTTGTAGAGAAAGCTAATGTCGACATCGGTTTACTGGGAAAATTTTTGGAAAGTGTGGTTCATCTGTAAAGGTGACCACATGTAGGACACTAGTGCTACCTATTCTTGAGTACTGTTTGGAATTCGCGCTAGGTTGGAACAATGCACAGGTGAGCTTCCAGATTTGTTACCGGAACTTCGAATAACAGGTGATTATTACGAAATATGCTTCTGAATGGAAGACGGCGTTCTTGTCAAGAAACTCTAGTGAGAAAATTTAAAGAATCGGTATTTGAAGCTGACTGCAGAACGATTCTACTGCCGCCATCGTATATTTCGCATAAGAACCATGAAGATAAGGGAAGCTTGGGCTCTTACGGAGACATGTAGACAGTCGTTTTCCCTCGCTCTGTTTGCAGTAGAACAGGCAAGGAAATGACCCTCCGTCACGCACTATACAGTGGCTTGCGGGGTGTGACCTGTAGATGTAGAATTGTCAGAAGGGGTACTCGACTTCATTTTGCAGCAGGATGAAGCCCCGCCACATTTGCATAAACTCGTACGTAGTCACCGAACATATTGCTGTGTGCTGGAGTGGTTGTCTTGGGTCGGATGATGTGCCGCATGGCCGACGCAGTTAAATCCATTGATTGGGTTATGTTGGAACGGGCCTGGCAGGAAACGTAGCACCGAATAGACATCTACTGTGTCACAAAAAAAAAAACATCGAAAATCTGTGACCGTCCATATGAACTGTGAGAGATAAACTTCGTCCGCAGCTCGTGGTCGTGCGGTAGCGTTCTCGCTTCCCGCGCCCGGGCTCCCGGGTTCGATTCCCGGCGGGGTCAGGGATTTTCTCTGCCTCGTGATGACTGGGTGTTGTGTGATGTCCTTAGGTTAGTTAGGTTTAAGTAGTTCTAAGTTCTAGGGGACTGATGACCATAGATGTTAACTCCCATAGTGCTCAGAACCATTTGAACCACTGAACCAGATAAACTTCCTGCCTATATCTGTACTTTTTAAAATAAAGTCATTGCTAGAGTCACAGGAATAGTTTCTTTTTGCCCCATTCATTTTGAATCACCCTGCATTCATTAATTTATTTATCCTATTTGCAAACAAATAACACACTAAAACACAGTTTAGTACTAAACCTACAACCTAATAATAGTGACTAGTGACGCTTTGTCAGTCCAATGTTCAGCAGTAAGAACGGCACGGTCATTTGCTGAAGATAAGTCTTCGATGTTACGGAGTCCGCTGAGATTACTGCAAACCAACGAGTGTTCAGGGTCCTCTCCTGATCATCATTTCCAATATTCCTCATCACTGGTACCCCGCTTCTTCAAATTAATTTTGCACTTTGTCATACCTGTTTTCAAACTGTTGAGGGTCTTCCATTTTTGAAGATGGCAGCCTAATGGCAGCTTCTATTTTGCTGCCCATAATCCTACTGGGGAAAACTTTATTCTTCACAACTCAGTTCGGTGTGCTTATGCTGAATTGTAACTGGCTCTGTTATAAGGAGGAAGCTTTTTTTGGATTCCGATCGTGATGAATGAGCTTGAATTCAAAACAATGGATGCCTTGGATCTGTATCTTGATTCCTCTTTTCCACCTCTGCTGCTGTCTTCTTCCGTCTGCAGACGCTGTTCCCACGAATGGATAGGTCTTACTAACTGGACTTGGCCCCAAGGCACTTAATCAGCGTGTGTAGAGTTCCTTCAGACTCGAGCGGCGTACCGTAGAGAAGGGCAAGGAAGGGCAAGGCCGTGTTTGGGAAGACGCAGAGCCGCACTCCCCACGTGGTGCTTGTCATTTTGAAGACGAATAAACATTTCCGTGAAGTAATGTCAATCATTTTATGCTTCACCGCTGTATGACGTGAATTTCAATATAAAGCTCAACAGCCTTCTTCCAGGTACGTTTATTAGGCCACAACCAATATACTGGTGGCTACACTTTTAACATATGGTCAGCGAAGTAATTCGGTGAGTTCGTCAAATTCCAGAATGTGCCATTTAGTTTTACTTGCTGTTATTAGACATTTTTGAGACATGACACCGGCACACTTACGACGATTTTGAGAAATGGTCATGAACACTGTTGGTGAATTATCGATGCCAACTGATCGAAACCGGTTGTGCCGTAATAAACCGTAATAAACGCGTCACGAGGGAGCTGCCTGCAACGAACGATTACGCGGCTGCCAATGAGATGCGAGCATCCCCTCTCCGGAGCTCTAGCGGAGGGTGTACTTAACGATATGAATGGGCATACCACTAATTCACCTAGATGGGGAATGGATGAACCTTCTTCAGTGCGGATGCACAAGTACGTCCTACCTCCTACGGGAATCTGAGAGTAGCGAGCAAGGAGGAAATGGATAGGTGTCGCTCGGTGGGAGTGTGCGTCGCTCGTGTGGCGTGCCGAGATGGTCCCCGCAGTTGCGCTAAGACTGTGTCCCAGCGGTGCAGCGGTTAACGCACCTGCTTAATAGGCAGGACATTCCGGGTTCGGCACAGATTTCTGCTCGTCGCCACTGGCTCCGTGTCCCGATGTAGCTGGCATCATTACTCCCTTCCCTTTCCTTTCTCCTCGCTGCACCTTCAATTTACACGGAGTGTACTTACGTTCGAACATTGATGTAGTGAATCCATGTTGTGTGTTTACCACTTGTATACACACCAAAAAAAGTTTTGCATCACCCCAGTTCCCAGAACTCCTGAAGATAGACGTTGACTGTGGACTTGGTATCACAGACACGGTCCCTTTGATTGTTCAGAGATGCCACTGAACCCGCCCAAACATGTAAACAACCAAGCATGTGCAGAGCCTTTTAGACGGAGGGGGTCCGACAGCCGATCAGTTACAGTCATTCCACCAGGAAAGAGATACACGGCTCTTGTTATCTGTAATTCAACAATGCCTAGACGGTCAATACCGCGGTTCGATCGCGTCCGTATTGTTACTTTGTGCCAGGAAGGGCTCTCAACAAAGGAAGTGTCCAGGGGTCTCGGAGTGAACCAAAGTGATGTTGTTCAGACATGGAGAAGATAGAGACAGGAACTATCGATGACATGCCTCGTTCAGGCCGCCCAAGGCCTACTACCGCATTGGGCAACCGCTATCTACAGATTATGACTCGGAGGAACCCTGACAACAACGTCACCATGTTGAATGATGCTTTTCGTGCAGCCACAGGACGTAGTGTGACGACTCAGACTGTGCGCAATAGGTTGCAGGATGCGCAACTTCACTCCCGACGTCCATGGCAAGGTCCATCTTTGCAACCACGACACCATGCAGCGCGGTACAGATGGACCGAACAACATTCCGAATGGACCGCCTAGGATTGGCATCACCTTCTCTTCACCGATGAGTGTTGCATATGCCTTCAACCATACAATCGCTGGAGACGTGTTTGGAGGCAACCCGGTCAGGCTGAACGCCTTGGACACACTGTCCAGCGAGTGCAGCAAGGTGGTGGTTCCCTGATGTTTTGCGGTGGCATTATGTGCCGGCGACGCGCCACTGATGGTCATGGAAAGCGCCGTAACGGCTGTACGATACGTGAACGCCATCCTCCGACCGATAGTGTAACCGTATCGGCAGCATATTGGCGAGGCATTCGTCTTCATGGACGACATTTCGCGCCCCCATCGTGCACATCTTGTGAATGACTTCCTTCAGGATAAGACATCGCTCGACTAGTGTGACCAGCATGTTCTCCAGACATGAACTTTATAGAACATGCCTGGGTAGGTTGAAAAGGGCTGTTTGTGGACGACGTGACCCACCAATCACTCTAAGGAATGTACGCCGAATCGCCGTTGACGAGTGGGACAATCTGGACCAACGGTGCCTTGATGAATTTGTGGATAGTATGCCACGACGAATACAGGCCTGCATCAACGCAAGAGGACGTGCTACTGGGCATTAGAGGTACCGGTGTGCACAGCAATCTGGATCTCTGTTCCAATTTTCTGTATAGGTTCCGAAACTCTCGGAACCGAGGTGACGCAAAACTTTTTTTGATGTGTGTTTATAACATTAACAAGCTTTCATAGCGGCCAGGGTCCGACATCTTTTTGAACACGCATTGTATTGAAGGCTGACAGACTTATAAATCTTTTGTATCTGTATATATTTCTACATTTAAACCTATTGTTATCAACTGTCACTGCAACTGCAGCAACAAAGTTATGTATTGTTTTTACTATTTGATATTAAATGTAGAACAAATTAATATCAGAATTCAGTGTTCATGAACGGCGTCTATTCTTCGCTCCTGTATCCACCGAAGGGCCACAGAGCATGCAGAGTAAGTCATAACAGACAGAAGTAGCGGTTTTCTTGTTATTCAAGAAAAATATAGAAAAGTGACCTTAGAATGCGTCCCTCCCCCCCCCCCCCCCCTAGCCCCCGGCCCCACGCTCACATGTCAACGGTGAGGATTTTTAGTGTGTTGTCCAAGGCACTCACTGCTACAACTGTACGAAAATTTGGGACTACACAATTTTCTGCCATGCTTGACCTTTTACGGTCTTCGTTGACTGGGCTGTGATGAGCAGGTACTCTGTTGCTTTCCTGTGGAGCCTTGTTTTCATGTACTGTACTGTGATTATCGTGCTCTATTCAGTTTGTGCGATTGTGTGAAACTATAGAAAGGTGGGAGGAAGGTGGGAATTACACTCCCCCTTGCAAGTAGAGCTATAAAAGGGTAAACTCAGCCTCGTAGGGACATCTGAGGAGCTACGTGAAGCAGAACTACTGGCTTCAGCTTGGGAAAACTGACATCAATGGCCGGGAGAAGCAATGTGGAAACCACGTGGCCGTTACGTACTGGCGTTCACTGACACCATTGGTATAAGGCTGACCCACTAGTCGGTTTGCAGCACATGGGCCATCGTATTACGGTGATATTACTTAAATATTTAGGAAAGAGAGTTATCCTCCCTTTGACAAGTACCGTTTTGCAGATATCAATTATATGAATGGAAATCCCGTCCGTTGCTCTCTTTAACAGTAATACCCTCATTTGTAGAAGACTCCCATATATAGGGGATAGGCAAAGTAATTTGAACATCTGTATTTACTTGGTAACGGTTTATTAATAGGGGGTTGGACCCCCATTTGCCGGTAATGCAGTTGCGATTCTGCTTGGAATACTGACATATAACGATTGTACAGTCTCCAGTGGAATGTTATGTCACTCTTCGATCAAAACCCCTTCTAAGTCCTGTAGTGACGAGGGATGCGGAAATCTGCTCCGGAGTCTGCGCTCCAATACCGTCCACAAGGGTTCGATAACGTTCAAGTCCGAGGACTGTACTGGCCAGAGAAGACGCTGCAGTTCAGTTGCATGCTCCTCATACCACGATTTTACTTTCCTGTCTGTGTGGATGGGTGCATTATCGTCCTGAAATATGGCATCATTATTGGAGAATGTTCGAATCATGTGGTCCACCTGATCATCTAAAATCTTCACCTAAAATGTTGGATTTAACACGACCTTGAGTAATGATGGGACCAGCAGAATACCGTTATAGGGCTGCCCACACCATCACAATTCCACCTCCACACTTAACCGTTGGAATCAAGCAATAAGGTTGTAGGCTTCTTTTGGAGTCCTCCAGACATAAACCCCGCCCTATGTTGGAAATAACGAAAACGTTGACTTTTCGGACCGTATGAGGTGTTTCCACTGATCAGGATTTATGCTCCTCATACCATGTTTTACGCTTCTTCGCTTTGTTTGTCGTCACTAATGGTTTCAGTATAGCAGCTCGTCCATGAATATTCGCTTTATGGAGTTGTAGGCGGACAGTTTCGATAGATACGGGGTCTCGAAGATCGCTATTGAGCTCTAAAGTCACTTTAGCCGCCGTAGTTTTGAGTTGTTTTGACACAATTCGCGTTAGCGTACGACGATCTCTGTCATTTAGTTTTGATTTGCGGCCACTGTTACGTTTACACGACGATGTCTTTCCATGTTTTGTGAAGGCTGTCATGACTGTTGAAACAGTTGTTCTTGAAACATTCAAAAAGTTGAAACTTCCTGGCAGATTAAAACTGTGTGCCGGACCGAGACTCGAACTCTGGACCTTTGCCTTTCGCGGGCAAATGCTCTACCAACTGAGCTACCCAAGCACGACTCACGCCCCGTCCTCACAGCTTCACTTCTGCCAGTACCTCGTCTCATACCTTCCAAACTTTACAGAAGCTCTCCTGCGAACCTTGCAGAACTGGCACTCCTGAAAGAAAGGATATTGCGGAGACATGGCTTAGCCACGGCCTGGGGGATGTTTCCAGAGTGAGATTTTCACCCTGCAGCGGAGTGTGCGCTGATATGAAACTTCCTGGCAGATTAAAACTGTGTTTCGGACCGAGACTCGAACTCGGTACCTTTGCCTTTCGCGGGCAAATGCTCTACCAACTGAGCTACCCAAGCACGACTCACGCCCCGTCCTCACAGCTTCACTTCTGCCAGAACCTCGTCTCCTACCTTCCAAACTTTACAGAAGCTCTCTGGTTCGCAGGAGAGCTTCTGTACAGTTTGGAAGGTAGGAGACGAGGTACTGGCAGAAGTGAAGTTTCATATCAGCGCACGCTCCGCTGCAGGGTGAAAATCTCATTCTGGATTCAAAAAGTTGGCTATCTCGGTTACTGGGGCTCCAGGTAATCGGGCCCCCACAACCTGCCCTCCTCGGAACTCTGTTAGGTCTTTCATTGGACATCGACTTCGGCCTCTGAATACAAATACGAAGAGTGCACTACTCGTAAACAACCTCACTGATGCCTAGTCCGTACTGAACACGCACAGTCCAGCGCGACATGTGCCTTACCTGAGTTGTTGATTGTCAAGCACAACCATGACATTATTACCACTGTTCACGTTATTTTGCCTAGACCCTATACCTCCACCCATAATCTTGTCTGTGATAAGAGAATTCTCTGAAGTGATGCCCTGAAGCAAGGTCCAATTTGCTCTTATTCTTCCCTCCACATCCAGTGCTAATTTTCCGCCACCTCCTTCACGTCACAGTACCAGCAGAGGATGACAGCGGTACTGTCGTCTCCGTCCATCTCGAGCATCAGCTGCTGAAAGTGGCATCTGCAACAAATTTGTTTCTTGACGGATACTTCGCAACAGCTAACGACCCCGGTAGTTGGTAATGAGTTCGCGGTAAACCGATATTTCCGGGCCTCCCAGAAGCGGGAACTCCAGGTCCGGTGGGTAATGGCGTTTAAGTGTACGGCGGGCCCCCAGTCCGCCATTACCGCAGCGGATCTTAATCTGCGCGGCGGCGGAGCGGGAGAGACCAGCGAGAGTTGCTCACATCGTCCGTCCGCCAATTAGGGTAAACAAAGCGCGCGGGAGCGGCGGGGCGGCCCGGACTGCGGGCGATTCTGACTGCAAACAAGGGCTGCTACTGCTGCCGCCAGTGTTGGCTGAAAGCAATTACCGCGGTAGACGCGGCGCCCTCTGGCCTCTGGCCTTGCAGCCTCCACAGTTCGCTATCGATCCTCCTATTCTGCACTTGCTGCCGTTTTAAATCCAAGAAATTGCGGCGCAATAGCAATTATAGGTCCGGCGGATAAAACGCCTGACCTACACAATCCAGTCTCTTTTCTTTCTAAGTGTCGCGTCCTGAGACAGGTCCTATCACCAGCTTTGACAAAGGAGTGTCCTGCATGACGTAATCAGGACGTTGACAACAATGTGGGCTAAAGTCTACTAAGGTACATTTAATGGAGTGAGAGGGAGAAAGTCTCCTAGGATACAGGTGATTTTGGGATTATCAGGAGAAGTTGTTGGCTTTGTAGGAAGTGAATGAGGAGGATAGAATTTGAGAATAGCTCGTTTCCCAATAACCCAACCTAATATTGTGTTGTGTACATAGTTCCGCGCAGTCAGCGCGTACACAAATTTCCCACTAGAGCGCGCCCCACTAAGCACAACAGTGCAGGCGCAGTGCACGTCCATCTCCGCACTACGAGATGGCGCTGCCTTAGAGACGGACCAAATTCTGCTTCTGCTGATCCACGTATTAATATGTAACGCAGCCAATGAGATTGCTGCTAACGTAGAACCTTTTCTCCTTGTGGATCACACTCGTGCAGTGATACATCAATGCGCAAGGTATTATAACGAGTGTACAGACCTGCGATTAGTCAGTCTGCATTAGTCTGCATTAGTCTGTATGAGTCTGCATTTGTGTGCACCAGTCTGTACCAGTCTGCAGTAGTCTGTTCCAGTCTATAGTCAAGTTTCAGTCTGCACCTAAGAAGATTATCATATTCCTGTACATAGCCATGAAGATAAATGTGTAGACACTTTGTCAAGTATCAGAGATATGTTAGAGTAAGATTAACGTACCAAGACCAAAGGAACTTCAGATTGTCAATTGTAAACAGCATCCAGAATCAAGTTATGTAATGTCTAGGCTTTTTATTATTTTAATAAATGTGTGTGAAAATTAATCAAGTTCTATTTAAAGTTGTTCACCGTCAATCTGCTACTTTAAGCGTGCAAGTGGCATTTCTATCGTCTGACCTAACGGCAGAAGATAAACACGCCACGATAAGACCATGAGACATATTGCTGACACTCGCCTACTTCGTTAGAGCGACAAGTCAAATAATCTGATGGTGTGTGTACCGAAGGTCTTACAGTACGCACACCACATATTGAGAATTATCTTACAGTGGCTTTATATCTTTGCAAATCACTGATTACACCCTACCACTCTATATCTAAGTCCTTCCCAGCAACTCCCAGTTCCTGAGTTCTGCCTTGCGATATGAGGGACAAGTGCTCTGCTTGCAATTCGTTCCAACAGTACACAATCAAATACTTTAAGCAAGGTGGGAGACAAGTGTGACGTGGCACTTGTTCCTTCTTATACTCTATTCCGACACGCAGAAAATATGGAATTTCCCTCGTTGTGTCTATACGTAATCATTAACAATAGGAGACAAGTGTGAGACAGCGCTTGTTCCTCTTCGTATTCTAACACAAAGAAAATACACCGTCCAGACATATTGAAGTCACCACCTGCCATAAGCCTGACCACTGCGAGACAAGTAGTTTGAGAACTCTGGTTCTTGAAGGTACCGGCAGGGATGAAGAGCCATGCCGCTTCCAGAGCCTTCGTTAGCTAGCTGCGCTAGGTTTCTCGGTTGAGAACCCTTGGCGCCAACAGCCAAATCTGGGTGGCCCCAGAGATTGTCGATTGAGTTTAAATCCAGTGGATTTTGAGGCCGGGGGAGAATGGTAAAGCCGGCCGCGGTGGCCGTGCGGTTCTGGCGCTGCAGTCCGGAACCGCGGGGCTGCTACGGTCGCAGGTTCGAATTCTGCCTCGGGCATGGGTGTGAGTGATGTCTTTCGGTTAGTTAGGTTTAAGTAGTTCTACGTTCTAGGGGACTTATGACCTAAGATGTTGAGTCCCATAGTGCTCAAAGCCATTTGAACCATTTTTTTTTTTTTTCAGAGTGGTAAACTCATCCTGGAGCTCTTCAGACCACGCACGTATACTGCAAGGTGTGCGACACGTTGCATTGTCTCGCTGAAAGATGCTGTCTTACCAAAATAAAACAATGTGTAGGAGTGGGCAGGGTCCTCAAGGATAGATGCATACTTGTGTTGATCCATGCTGCTTCCGACAATAACGAGATCACCCAGAGAATGCTATGTCAAACAATGTCAAGACCGTAACGCTCCTTCCTCTGGCCTGGACCCTTTGGATAATTGTCGCAGGATCTTTGCATTCAGACGTTTCACGCCATATACACCAACGGCCATCATCCCGATGGAAAATAAAACACGTAATCCAGTTGCAATACTGCGGTGCAAATTCCAGCGTTCGTCGCCGATGAACAAATGGTTCAAATGGCTCTAAGCACTATGGGACTTAACATCTTAGGTCATCAGTCCCCTAGACTTAGAACTGCTTAAACTTAACTAACCTAAGGATATCACACACATCCATGCCCGAGGCAGGATTCGCACCTGCGACCGTAGCAGCCGCGTGGTTCCGGATTGAAGCGTCCAGAACCGCTCGACTACAGTGGCCGGCGCCAATGAACAGTAGTCAGAAGGGGTGCATTAACGAAATGCCTACTGCGGAGGCCCATACGCAGCAACGTTCCCTAATCGGTCAGTTGGTAACCCCTTAGTTCATCTGGGCGCTCAGTTGCTCAACAGTTGCACCTCTATTCGTCCGTACACATCTCTGCAGAGTCGTCCTCCCCTGTCATGAATGGTCCGTGGTGCACTACTGTTGCCTTGGCGCCAGTTGTGGATAGTGCCATTTTGTCACGCGCGGTTATTTTAACCGCGACGACATGCGAACAGTTTACAAACTTAGGCGTTTCGGAAATCCATCCCTGGTCCTAGAGCCAATAATCGGATATATGGCTCCATTTCCACATTACGACAACGACTGCACTTTTTCCCCATCCCCCTGACACGCCTCATATACCGTCCACCGCCAGTATTGCCGCCTGCCATCTGTGAGTGATTATTGCACGTTGACGGCAAATACAGGCGGTGGTCACATTAAAGTGACTGTGCCGTGTATCAGCTCTTACTCGTTACTACTACTACTAGAGACAAACTCTATAGCGTTTCTTGTTTTCTAGCAGGAAGGAAACTCAAGATAATAACTGGTGCTGGACACTTATCTGAAATTCAGTTGCCCTCCCTCGAATGTTTATAGACTTCTTGTAGTTTTTAATGCATCAGCGTCGAAGTTTCATTCTCTAGTGACTGTTCCCAGCGACTTATTTGTTGAACCACTCCTAGCTGCTCCTTGGTAATGACTCCTAATTCTTGGTATTGAATGCACCTGCCTTGGTACGGTTTGCTGGTCGCTTGTATTCTGATCTCTCGTGGAGTTCTGGATGAGTTTCTCTAACAGTGTTGCTTTCTCCAGATGCTACCGAAGGTCTTCCTAATAATCAAAACTCTCCAGAACCTTCCAGAAGCGTCTCGAACATTCTGGCTGTAGGCCCACATCTGATATTCGTCTTGGTGCCCGGTGTGTTGTCCAACTAGACCTTACCGTGCTGCTGTATCCTCATCACTCTTCTCGCAACAAATCTTAATTCACACAGAGTGCTGCCACCCCTCTGGATGTCTACCTGGAATGGCATCTTGTGTATCGTATGAATATTAAAGCCTCCGTAAGTGTATCTTTATGTAGATGGTTGCGGGACCTCGGCTGTTCAGTGTACAATGTTGAATCAAACGCCTTCAGTAGTCTAAATCTCCAGTTGTTATTTTATTTGACCAACCAGTTTCGGCGCTACATTATGCCATTTTCAGGCCCCTGACACAGATTTTTCACACAGCAATCTGTTCGGTCATCATTTTCCGGCAAGTGATGATCGAAGGGATCGCTGCATCAAACATCTACGGATATGAGTCATTGAATGCTGGCCAGAGGTGGAATTCTTCCTACGCGTTCGTCAGGGTGCCTGAAGATGGCGTAATGTAGTCCGAAACTGGTCGCTCAAATAAAATAACAACTGGAAATTTTGACGGGTGAAAGTTTTTTGATTCGAAATTTTATTCTTTTAAATTTTTTATATTTTGAATATTAAATCTCCTCTCCTTTCTTTGAAGTCGTGCCACTTTTTCAAGATTTGACTGCCATGACATAAATCTCACTTCTAATGTCAGTTGGCAGCAATATTTCTTCTCAGCTCCGTGCTAGTCTCTTCATTTCCTTGTATGAGCATGCTATTACCCATATCTAATCAGTATGGCCTACTGCAGTGTAGTTCTTTCTTTTCCTGTTTTGCCTTGAAACATTCTTCCCATTAAATTAACTCGAAAGTTATTGTGTCGGTAAAGATTGTCAGTTATAAGGGGACTTCAAAAAGTACACGTCATTCCATGTTAAGAGCACTGTGCTACAAGAGTGCTGCATTGTGAGAAGTGAAGCAGTCCAGGGGTGTAGCACAACTTCTGTGTGCAGTTGGGTCATGGTGGTGCATGGAGATCGCGGGAACAGTCCATTGATCGCTCAGGCAGACCGTATCAAAAAGCTACAACATTATTTTAATACTGATTTCCCTACATTGGTGGCATCTGAGTGGAGGCGCGTATATTGTTAAATGGGGCTCCTAAGACGGTGAGACTCACCGGTACAACGCTCGCAACGAATGGTCAACCAGTTGCATGCGACTGGGCGCCCTCGTTGCAAGAGATCCGAGTTGCGTCGTGTCCTCGATATCAGCTTTGTTTTACGTGACTTTGAGGATGAACGAGCAAGTTTTAAACATTATTTTATAGAATTAAGAGCTTCCGGGCTACTTTTGAGAGATTTGGCAGACAAGGCGTGGAGTGAAGTCGGAAAAGAAGTTCATATGCCTGGTATGTAAAATAAAATAAAATTACCAGAAAATCAATGGGAACAAATGTCCAAAAATATATAAATTCTTTGTGTGACAATGCCATACTGTAAAATTACATTGTTGTGCGCAAATAAACCTGAAAACGGCGGGAAAAGACAGAGATGCCACAAATCTTCGATGTGTGTTAAGCACAGTGGTGTTCAAATACAAATGATTTAAAGAGCATATACCACTATCAACACGCTTCCGTGTGTATAAATGTAATCACGTCCAGGTTTTGAAAATAAAAGTAATCGACAACACGTTAAAGTGAAGAATGTAGGTTTTATTCGTTCACAGAATTTATCTATGATCAACATGTAATGAACGAATGACGCCTGCCGCTTGGGTTCTGAGGCCATCCTTGGTTCCTTCCGGCGGCTGGCTGATTTGGTGAAGACAACCAGCATCGCACGCGGAGTGCAAGCTGAGCTTAATATCTGCAGCATAATGCCCAGAGTCGATCGCGGTCCTCTGGTTTGGAGCCGTGTGGAGGGTCTAAACCAGAGGCTCAGACGACTCTGCGACTATAATGGTTGCAAATTCATCGACCTCCGTTATTGGGTGGAGAACTGTAGGGCCCCCCTAGACAGGTCAGGCGTGCACTACACACCGGAAGCAGCTACTAGGGTAGCAGAGTACGTGTGGCGTGCACACGGGGGTTTTTTAGGTTAGAGGGACCCCCCCTTGGGCGAAACGATAAAATACCTGACGGCTTACCAGAGAGGACATTATCATCGTTGATAAAGAACGTCCGTCCTCAGAGACCAAAAACAGGAAAAGTTAACGTAATATTGGTAAACTGCAGGAGTATCCAGGGCAAGGTTCCTGAATTAGTATCTCTTATTGAAGGAAATAGTGCGCATATAGTATTAGGAACGGAAAGTTGGTTAAAACCGGAAGTGAACAGTAACGAAATCCTAGACACAGAATGGAATATATACCGCAAGGATAGGATAAACGCCAATGGTGGAGGAGTATTTATAGCAGTAAAGAATTCAATAATATCCAGTGAAGTTATTAGCGAATGCGAATGTGAAATAATCTGGGTTAAGTTAAGTATCAAAGGTGGGTCAGATATGATAGTCGGATGCTTCTATAGACCACCTGCATCAGCAACCGTAGTAGTTGAGCGCCTCAGAGAGAACCTGCAGAACGTCGTGAAGAAGTTTCGTGATCATACTATTGTAATAGGGGGAGACTTCAATCTACCAGGTATAGAATGGGATAGTCACACAATCAGAACTGGAGCCAGGGACAGAGACTCTTGTGACATTATCCTGACTGCCTTGTCCGAGAATTACTTCGAGCAGATAGTTAGAGAACCAACTCGTGAAGCTAACGTTTTAGACCTCATAGCAACAAATAGACCGGAACTTTTCGACTCCGTGAATGTAGAAGAGGGTATCAGTGATCATAAGTCAGTGGTTGCATCAATGACTACAAGTGTAATAAGAAATGCCAAGAAAGGAAGGAAAATATATTTGCTTCACAAGAGTGATAGGGCACAAATCGCAGAATATCTGAGTGGCCACCATCAAACGTTAATTTCTGAGGAAGACGATGTGGAACAAAAATGGAAAAAATTCAGGAACATCGTCCAGTACGCCTTAGATAAGTTCGTACCGACTAAGGTCCAAAGCGAGGGGAAAGATCCACCGTGGTATAACAATCATGTACGAAAGGTACTACGGAAACAAAGAAAGCTTCATCATAGGTTTAAGAGTAGTCGAATCATAGCTGATAAGGAAAAGCTGAACGAAGCGAAAAAGAGCGTAAAGAGAGCAATGAGAGAAGCATTCAACGAATTCGAACATAAAACATTGGCAAACAATCTAAACAAGAACCCTAAAAAGTTTTGGTCATATGTAAAATCGGTAAGCGGATCTAAATCCCCTATTCAGTCACTCGTTGACCACGATGGCACCGAAACAGAGGACGACCGAAGAAAGGCAGAAATACTGAATTCAGTGTTCCGAAACTGTTTCACTGCGGAAAATCGTAACACGGTCCCTGACTTCAGCCGTCGCACGGGCGCCAAAATGGAAAATATTGAAATAAACGATATCGGAATTGAAAAACAACTGCTATCACTTAGTAGCGGAAAAGCATCCGGACCAGACGAGATACCCTTAAGATTCTACAGTGATTATGCTAAAGAACGTGCCCCCTTTCTATCAGCAATTTATCGTAGATCGCTGGAAGAACGTAAAGTACCTAGCGACTGGAAGAAAGCGCAGGTCGTTCCCATTTTCAAGAAGGGTCATAAATCAGATGCGAATAATTATAGGCCTATTTCGCTTACGTCAATCTGTTGTAGAATAATGGAACATGTTTTGTGTTCTCGTATTATGACGTTCTTAGATAATACAAATCTCCTTCATCATAACCAACATGGATTCCGCAAACAGAGATCATGTGAAACTCAGCTCGCCCTATTTGCCCAAGAAATTCACAGTGCCGTAGACACTGGCGAGCAGATTGATGCCGTATTCCTGGACTTCAGGAAGGCATTTGATACGGTTCCGCACTTACGTTTAGTGAAAAAAATACGAGCTTACGGAATATCGGACCAGGTTTGTGATTGGATTCAGGATTTCCTAGAAGAAAGAACACAACATGTCATTCTTAACGGTTCAAAATCTGCAGATGTAGAGGTAATTTCGGGAGTACCGCAGGGAAGCGTGATAGGACCTTTATTGTTTACAATATACATAAATGACTTAGTTGACAACATCGGTAGCTCCGTGAGGCTATTTGCAGATGACACGGTTGTCTACAAGAAAGTAGCAACATCAGAAGACTCGTACGTACTCCAGGAGGACCTGCAGAGGATTAATGCATGGTGCGACAGCTGGCAGCTTTCCCTAAACGTAGATAAATGTAATATAATGCGCATACATAGGGGCAGAAATCCATTCCAGTACGATTATGCCATAGGTGGTAAATCATTCGAAGTGGTAACGACCGTAAAATACTTAGGAGTTACTATCCGGAGCGATCTGAAGTGGAATGATCACATAAAACAAATAGTGGGAAAAGCAGGCGCCAGGTTGAGATTCATAGGAAGAATTCTAAGAAAATGTGACTCATCGACGAAAGAAGTAGCTTACAAAACGCTTGTTCGTCCGATTCTTGAGTATTGCTCATCAGTATGGGACCCTTACCAGGTTGGATTAATAGAAGAGATAGACATGATCCAGCGAAAAGCAGCGCGATTCGTCATGGGGACATTTAGTCAGCGCGAGAGCGTTACGGAGATGCTGAACAAGCTCCAGTGGCGGACACTTCAAGAAAGGCGTTACGCAATACGGAGAGGTTTATTATCGAAATTACGAGAGAGCACATTCCGGGAAGAGATGGGCAACATATTACTACCGCCCACATATATCTCGCGTAATGATCACAACGAAAAGATCCGAGAAATTAGAGCAAATACGGAGACTTACAAGCAGTCGTTCTTCCCACGCACAATTCGTGAATGGAACAGGGAAGGGGGGATCAGATAGTGGTACAATAAGTACCCTCCGCCACACACCGTAAGGTGGCTCGCGGAGTATAGATGTAGATGTAGATGTAATTCCGTTGCCACGGAATAGAGGTACGTTGGGTTAAAAAGTAATTCGCTAAATAATTTCTAAACGCAATTTCTGATGAATTAGCACAAAGTGAAACGTGATTTGCTTGAAATATTGCAGCATCATTAGCGGGTTCATGATCTTCTTGTAAGTGTATTGATGCATATCCTACATCTTCACGTTGGCATACGTTATTGTGGAGAACACAAACGGCTTTGATAACATCATTCACTCTATAAGGATTCCTGCAACGTATTGGGCCATTTAAAACTTGAAACTTTTCTGAAGCCATTCCAAATGCACATTGAATCGTTTTCCTTCCTCTGATTAAACGGTAGTTGAACAGTCTTTTCACATTATCAAGACACTTTTTAGAGAATTTCTGTAATTTATTTTATGTCCATTATAATTATCCGGGCTGTTATGCCGTGGTCGGTTGATGAATTATGTCTCAATTCCCAACGTTTCGTCTCCGACTGCGGGAGACATCTTCAAGGGGGTCCGTAGGTCGATGGGAGGTCCAACACACCCACTGGCTCGCTACTGACTGCCGCTAAATTCCGTGTCCGCGCGCTCCCACGCCGCGGCGTGACGTCACGTGTTTTGAAAACGTCAGTGCAATTGGCCGCTGTCCGTCGCCGTCGATCGCCGTTGCCATCACCCAGTAGTGGACGAGTGGTACACATCTTCTTTAACGCCGGCATCCATATACCGGTTAATTTCACGCCCTCCCCCTTTCGGTTGAAATGATTTGGGTGTTTAGCGATTTCGATTGCCTCCCTGTAGAGCCTTTCGTAGTATCCGCTTGTGGCCGCTAGTACTTGCGTCTCCTCGAAACGAATATTGTGGTTCCCTGGCTGGAAAGCACGCTCCGCAACAGCTGATCGTTCCGTTTCTCCTCTTCCACAATTTCCCTTGTGCTCTTCCAAACGTTTAGAAACAGTTCTTTTGGTTGTACCCACATAAACATCACCACAGCTGCATGGGATCCTATACACTCCACCTTTTTCCAAAGGTTTGCGAGCGTCCTCGGCAGGCTTAAGATATTCCTGTATCTTCCTGGTGGGCTTGTAAATTACGGTAATATTCCGCTTCGTCAAGATCCTCCCTATTCTTTCCGTTACATTTTTAACAAACGGCAGGAAAACCCTAGATTTTGCAGTAGCCTGTACGTCAGTATGATTTCTGCGTGGCTGCCTCAACGCACGTTTTATTTCGGCGGACGAATATCCGTTCTTCATTACTGCATTGTGGAGATGTTCCATCTCAGCGTCGAGCAACTCAGGTTCACAAATGTTTCTAGCTCTGTCCGCTAACGTCTTGATAACACCCCGCTTCTGTTGTGGGTGGTGGTTCGAATCTCGGTGCAAATAACGGTCCGTGTGCGTGGGTTTGCGGTATACTGAATGGCCCAAACTACCATTTTCGTTTCTAAAACAAGCACATCGAGGAAATGTAATTTGCCGTCTACCTCCTCCTCCATTGTAAACTGAATTCTCGAGTTTATACCGTTCAGATGTTCGTGAAAGCGGCTTAGTTCCTCCCTACCATGTCTCCACAGCACAAACGTGTCATCCACGTATCAGAACCATACATTTGGTTTTTGCTGGCAGTACCTTCGAATTTCTCCATAAAGAAGTTTGGAATTACGGGACTTAGGGGGCTTCCCATAGCCACGCATCAGTTTGCTCATAAAACTGTTCATTCCACTTGAAGTATTTGGTCGTCAAACAACACGGTGGTGATGTTTATGTGGGTACCACTAAAAGAACTGTTTCTAAACGTTTGGAAGAGCACAAGGGAAATTGTAGAAGAGGAGAAACGGAACGATCAGCTGTTGCGGAGCGTGCTTTCCAGCCAGGGAACCACAATATTCGTTTCGAGGAGACGCAAGTACTAGCGGCCACAGGCGGATATTACGAAAGGCTCTACAGGGAGGCAATCAAAATCGCTAAACACCCAAATGATTTCAACCGAAAGGAGGAGGGTGTGAAATTAACCGGTATATGGATGCCGGTGTTAAAGAAGATGTGTACCACCCGTCCTCTACTGGGTGATGGCAACTGCGATCAACGGCGACGGACAGCGGCCAATTGCACTGACGTTTTCAAAACACGTGACGTCACGCCGCGGCGCGGGACGCGCGGACACGGAATTTAGCGGCAGTCAGTAGCGAGCCAGTGGGTGTGTTGGACCTTCCATCGAGCTACGGACCCACTTGAAGATGTCTCCCGCAGTCGGAGACGAAACGTTGGGAATCGACACAGAATTCATCAACCGACCACGGCATAACAGTCCGGATAATTATAATGGACAATCACATGTCACTTTTAGTATAATATATTTGAGCTGAAAGGCATAATCAGTCTTAAATGAGATTGAACTCACGCTAAAAAAGACGGCCACCACCATCTTGTCACAAGAAGTTTACAACCAGCTTTCGCGAATCGGCTCTAAGAATGAAGAACTCTGGGCGTTCCCGCCGCCGTTTCCCGCTTTTGACAAGAAAGATGAGCTGTGTGCCAACCACGCACGCTTGCAACCGCATTTTATTGCACACAGAACCTTAAGTGACACCCATCAACGAGCATACTTGGATGCTTTTACCTCTCGTCTTCTTCAACGGTTGAATCCTGGTGTAAAACCGTATGACTCGTCTTATGATCATCTGAGAGTCAAATTGGTGGAGTACTCTCATTGTCAGATACACGTGATTGGAAACAGTGCACAAATTCTTCAGTTCCCACAAAATATATTTCCAAGTATGCCAGGAATGGATCGCACATTTACAGGGCCTTTCTCGGAAATGTCGTTTCCAGGGCACTAAATCGAAGTGTACACAATTGTGTGCCGATTCTTTGGTGAGAGATATGGTACTAGTCCAGGCACTTCGTGAGGGTATCAGAAACGTCCTCCTCAAAGTCTACGATCTTCGTTGTTTCCGGATACTGTCTGCGAAAAGCGTTACGAATAATGATAGTAGCAAAGAAGTAATAAATTTAAATGACTTGCGTGATACGGTAGTATTTCATCTATCTCAGTGTTTTCAACGCCGTATCTCCTGAACTAAGAGTCGTACAGTGGCGTAATTTTTCTGGTATATTTGGTGGACTATGTGAATACAGTCTGCAAAATCTGTCGTGAGTATAGTTAGCAGTAAAGAAGTGATAAATTAACACACCCTCTTCACACGACAGTTTTAATCTGTGAGAAGTGAAAGCGAAAACGTTGTAAGTGATAATCTTTTTTCCTCTCATCGTTTTGTGGAGGTCGTTAGCGAGAGGAAATTTCATAAGGTTTGAAGTTATGTGTCTGTTGCAAGTCGAAGTGCTCCCGTTCTCAAATACTGTGTGACTAGAGTAACAAATTTCTCGCATCGTGGTCTACACTGATTTTTCACCCCCTCTCTTTCGACAAGTGGGTGGTTCTTACCCCCAAAATACTTCTTTCCAGACAGTAAGTGATACATGTGCCGATTTTGGTTAAAATCTGTCCTGCGGTTTAGCAGGAGATGTGTAGCACACATACGAACGTACATCCATTTTTATAATCTGTATGGATTAGCAAAACATTGTGGAAATTACAGTTTTCAGCATTGTGATAGGTTGTTACCAGTTTTTGTTCAGTGTCCGCACATAATGCAAATCACACAAAACACGACACATAAGTAATATTAGTGTAAATGTTCTGCTTCCTGAGGAATTCTTTTTATCAGACTGGTGTTAGTTTTGTGGAAATGGCGCCCTTACTTCTACATCTACATCTACGTGATTACTCTGCTATTCACAATAAATTGCCTGGCAGAGGGTTCAATGAACCACCTTCATGCTGTCTCTCTACCGTTCCACTCTCGAACTGCACGCGGGAAAAACGAGCACTTAATTTTTTCCGTGCGAGCCCTGATTTGTCTTATTTTATCGTGATGATCATTTATCCCTATGCAGGTGGGTGCCAACAAAATGTTTTCGCAATCGGAGGAGAAATCTGGTGACTTAAATTTCATGAGAAGATCCCGTCACAACGAAAAACGCCTTTGTTTTAATGATTGCCACTCCAATTCACGTATCATGTCTGTGACACTATCTCCCCTATTTCGCAGTAATACAAAACGAGCAGCCCTTCTATGTACTTTTTCGATGTCATCCGTCATTCCCACCTGATGCGGATCCCACACCGCACAGCAGTACTCCAGGATAGGGCGGACAAGCGTAGTGTAAGCAGTCTCTTTGGTAGACCTCTTGCGCCTTCTAAGTGTTCTGCCAATGAATCTCAGTCTTTGATTAGCTCTACCCACAATATTATCTATGTACTCCTTCCAATTTAGGTTATTCGTATTGTAATCCCTAAGTATTTAGTTGAATTTACAGCCCTCAGATTTGTGTGACTTATCGCGTAATCGAAATTTAGGTGATTTCTTTTAGTACTCATGTGAATAACTTCGCACTTTTCTTTATTCAGGGTCAATTGCCACTTTTCACACCATACAGATATTTAAATCATTTTGCAAGTCGTTTTGATCATCTGATGACTTTACAAGACGGTAAATGACAGCATCATCTGCAAACAATCTAAGACGGCTACTCAGATTGTCTCCTATGTCGTTAATATAGATCAGGAACAATAGAGGGCCTATAACACTTCCTTGGGGAACGCCGGATATTAACTTCTGTTTTACTCGATGACTTTCCGTCTATTACTACGAACTGTGACCTTTCTGACAGGAAATCACGAATCCAGTCGCACAACTGGAGCGATACTCCTTAGGCACGCACTTCTTATTAAACACCAGTGATTCAGATGTTGCCGTGAGTGCTTGTCTTCTGTCGCAACGTCAAAGTCCTCACGCATTTCACTAACGTTCACTTCGGCTCACATTAGAATTTCCAACACCCAGCTCAGCAACTGCTGTATTGTCCTCGAGACATCAGTCCCTTGCGAAGCAAGCAATATGAACGAGTGCTCTTTCAATCAAGCTAATGCACGACGTTTGTCCCCCGCGAAACAGTGAGTAAGCTAAGCTAGCAGGGTACTCTCATCACCGTCCTTCATGATGCTGTCACGTAGAACAGCGAGATTCTCAAGTCCTCTGCACGAAAAACGGGACAGACATGATTACCGCAGTTCCTACTTCCTCTGTAGACCGCAAAGAGACCAGTAGATGTAAGTGAAACCTTCAATTATGGATAAAGGGATGTAAGGCGAAAGGTTAGTGCCCATGTACCACCAGGTGTCATTTCCTGTTGCTACCTTATTGGCATAAACACCTCTGGAACAGGTAGACCTTGGACAATCACAATTTCAGTTAATTGCAACACAGACTGAGTAAGATATCACATCTCAGTAATAGGGTAACAAAAACAAAACAAAAAAATGGTTCAAATGGCTCTGAGCACTATGGGACTTAACATCGGAGGTCATCAGTCCCCTAGGACTTAGAACTACTTAAACCTAACTAACCTAAGGACATCACACACATCCATGCCCGAAGCAGGATTCGAACCTGCGACCGTAGCGGTCGCGCGGTTCCAGACTGAAGCGCCTAGAACCGCTCGGCCACACAACAAAAACAGGTAGGCCTTGATTAACAAGAAATTCAGCTAACACAAATTATGAAATAGCTCTTAATTTAATTAAAAGGGAACGGGTAGGCCTTCAGCAATAACAGCTTCAGTTAAGTAAAATTACCAAATAGAAAATAGACAGGCCTTCAGTAATAACAGTTTCAGTTAAATAAAATTACCAAATAGAAAAAAGGCAGTCCTTCAATAATAACAGCTTCAGTTCAGTAAAATTACCAAGTAGAAGACAAACAGACCTTCTTTAATAACAACTTGAGTTAAGTAAAATTACTAAATAGAAAGCTGGCAGGCCTTCAATAATAACAGTTTCACTTAAGTAAAATTACCAAAGAGAAAACAGGCAGGCCTTATTTGATAACAGCTTCAGTTAAGTAAGACTATCAAACAGAAGACAGGTACGCCTTCATCAATAACTGCTTCAGTTAGGTAACCAAGAGTTTGAATTGCCTCCTCACAAGGGGTGCACCAGAAGGCTCATACGGTAGGAGCACAAGACTACACCAAATAGGAAGGCGAAGAAAGGTTACAACGAGAGAACTGGCCTTCCAAGCCCCGTTTCGTTGAGTACAGACCGGCAAAAGAAATATTAACACAGCAAGGCTAATTACGTGAAAGCAACAATAACTAGCCAAACGGTATACCCGCGCCACTGCAAGATACCGCCTCTACAACGACGGCGAAACGCCCGAAATAAAACTAGGTTGCCAAACCCAATTACGTAGCCTCAGGAATCGCAAATTTTGAGACGCAGGTGCCTTCTAAGCCAATATAATTAACATAGCGATGACGTCTGCAATGCCCGAAGATATCTCGAAACCGGCGCCCAGACGTACTACAAGAGAAAGATACTCCTCTGGTGTTCGAAGACGTTTGGCAGGCAGGTCGGCTAAAATCCAAACATCTAGTTACAGCGTGACGACGCTTTGGGGGGGACGGTCTGGCCACAGCATGAAAGAAACACGTTATCGCTCCGACTCAGGAAACACCATCGGGTCACACCGTTTAAGATATCCTGTTAACAAACAAGGCCAGTATCGACGCAGGAAAAGCAAACAACAGCCACAATTCAAGGAACCAACTGCTGATGAAATAGACCAGCTAAGAAATCGCAATGCTCGCAACAGACCTATAGGCACAAACAAGGAAAATAACAGTTAAGACATCAAAATCCAAAACTTAACTGAAGTTCACGAATCGAAACTGAAGCTTGCCCGTTCCAAAGGGGGGCCAAGAATATAGCACAGCGAAAGTGGCTCTCGTCGGTGTCACGTCCCAGAGTTGGCTGGCCAGGTTACGCACGAAGACGGCACTCTTAAGTCGGCCACGTATTCAAATCGGCCCACAAATGTGCCCAGCAGCCACTCGCCAGACTCCGTGTCCAAGACACTTGCGCAAGTGTTCGCCTTAATCGTCGGGCGGACCTCTCACATTGTCCTGCTCGCCACGCCACAACACGCCCCGTCCCTGATGAGCAGCCTCGAACAAAGATGTTAGTGATCTCAAACCATGGGGACATCACACGACAGATCGACCTAGTGGCGCCAGGATTACGAAAGGCGACGCCAGCAACCCCGACACGGCTCAGTAAGCATTCTCCAAATCTCTTAATTTACTTGTTCTGGCCACATTAGGGCCATCAACTCCTTTTTCATAAGAGGCAGTCAAAAGAAAACCCTATACATACAACCAGGCATTCTACATATTACACTGAAGCACCAAAGAAACTGGCATAGGCATGCGTATTCAAATACGGAGATATTTAAACAGGCTGAATTCGGCGCTGCGGTCAGCAACGCCAATATAAGACAAGTGTCTGGCGCATTTGTTAGATCAGTTACTGCTGCTACAATGGCGGGTTATCAGGATTTAAGAGAAGTTGAACGTGTTGTTACAGTCAGCGCACGAACGACTGGACACAGCATCTTCGAGGTTGCGATGAAGTGAGGATTTTCCCGTACGACCATTTCACGAGCATACCGTGAATATCAGGAATCCGGTAAAACATCAAATCCCCGACATCGCTGCGGCCGGAAAAAGATCCTGCAAAAACGGGACCAACGAAGACTGACGAGAATCGTACAATGGGACGGAAGTGCAACCCTTCCGCAAATTGCTGGTCCATCAACAAGTGTCAGCGTGCCAACCATTCAACGAAATATCGAAAATATGAGCTTTCGGAGCCGAAGGCCACTCGTGTACCCTTGATTACTGCACGACACAAAGTTTTACGCCTCGCCTGGGCCCGTCAACACCGACATTGGACTGTTGATGACTGGAAATATGTTACCTTGTAGGACGAGTCTCGTTTCAAATTGTATCAAGCGGATGGACGTGTACGAGTATGGAGACAACCTCATGAATGATGGACCTTGCATCTCAGCAAGGGACTGTTCAAGCTGGTGGAGGCTCTGCAATTGTGTGGGGCGTGTGAAGTTGGTGTGTTATACGTGTAGATGCGACTCTGACAGGTACCTACGTAAGCAACCTGTCTGATCACCTGCATCCATTCATGTCCATTGTGCATTCCGACGGTCTTGGGCAGTTCCAGCAGGACAATGTGACAACCCACACATCCAGAATGTCTACAGAGTGGCTCCAGGAACATTCTTCTGAGCTTAAACACTTCCGACACTTCCCAGACATGAACACTATTGAGTATATCTGGGATGCCTTGCAACGTGCTGTTCAGAAGAGGTCTCCACCCCCTCGTACTCATACGGATTTATGGACAGCCCTGCAGGACTGATGGTGTCAGTTCCTTGTAGCACTACTTCAGACATTAGTAGAGTCCATGCCACGTCCGGCACTTCTGCGCTCACGCGGGGGCCCTACATGATATTAGGCATGTGCACCAGTTTCTTTGGCTCTTCAAATGGTTCAAATGGCTCTGAGCACTATGGGACTTAACTTCTGTGGTCATCAGTCCCCTAGAACTTAGAACTACTTAAACCTAACTAACCTAAGGACATCACACACGTCCATGCCCGAGGCAGGATTCGAACCTGCGACCGTAGCAGTCCCGCGGTTCCGGACTGCGCGCCTAGAACCACTAGACCACCGCGGCCGGCACAGCTCTTAAAATTAACTATATCAACAAATATTTTAAAAAAAAGTTATGTTACACAGTCTGACGAAAACAATGAAGCACACAGACGACATTGTGGAATGTCAGCGCAACTTCGTTCACATACACACCATCGACTGGAATGTAAATGATTAGAGGTGCAGTTCTCTGTGACAGGTTCGGTGACTGTAAGGGTGCACTAGTGTTGTTCGTTTCTAGTGTTGTTACGAGGTCTGCCCGGGTGTACATGATGTCAAAAAAAAGTTCAAATGTGTGTTAAATCTTATGGGACTTAACTGCTAAGGTCATCAGTCCCTAAACTTACACACTACTTAACCTATATTATCCTAAGGACAAACACACACACCCATGCCCGAGGGAGGACTCGAACCTCCGCCGGGAGCAGCCGCACAGTCCATGACTGCAGCGCCTCAGACCGCTCGGCTAATCCCTAGCGGCGTACATGATGTCGCAGGAGGACTCGTCCATATCTGGGATATGACAGGGATAACCGACCATTCGAAGCAAAGAAGACTAGTGAAGATGGGCTCTGAAACGCATACTTTAAAAGCTATGAGCACTTTATCGTCTTCGATACTGTGAAACACATCTCTACTACTGCAAGCTCTTTGCTTCCCGTATTCTCAGTGGCAGTAGTATGGAACAAAACCAGGAAAAATTGTCCAGTAAACGTGGTCTCAACCTTCAGAGCTAAGATCGCTTTTTAATCTTCCCTACCGTGAAATACATCTCTTCTACTGAACACTCACTCATATATCTGAAGATACGGATTTTGGAGCCCATATTTAACAGACTTTTCTCCTTGTTTTAGTTTATACTACCTACTTCCAAAAATTTATGAAAGCAAAGAGCTTACGATAGGAAAGATTTGTTTCACAGTATCGAAGATGAAGTGCTCAGAGCTCCCAAAATATGAATTTTACACATCCATGTTTGCTAGACTTTCATTGCTTCGAATTATCTTTCCTGTCTTATTCCTGAATACTAAGCATTCCTCCTGGGACACCCTGTACCGGAGGCGTGCACAGTGTCAGATTTTGAGCGATGACTGTGAAGCAAATAGAGAAGCCGCGTGCTCGTATGAGACAGCATTTTCAGCATCTGACAGAGTTTTAAACGTGCCTCGTGGTGGGTCTCCATTTGGCCGGCTGGTCGAATCGTGCAGTATGTGGGGTACTCGAATGTGACAGTGGCCCAATTTTGGACTGTATGTGAATGTGGGTGCAGACTTACTTGTCGTCAACGTCCTGATCGATTACATCTGACCAACGCCTCAGCACTAGCAGCTGCATTTGGAGTGGTACCATGATGGGAAGCACGAATAGCTGATGAATGTCATCTGATCGTGGTCAGCGATGAATTGTGGCTCTGCAGTGTCCCGAATGAGCACAGTCGGTGAGTGTGGCGCGACCTGGCTGGAGGTCCCATTTTTCCAGAACGGAACAATGGTGTCACTCCAGGCGTCATGATGTGGGAGACCATTAGGTGGGACTTCTGGAGACCACTGGTAGTGATCGTGACGGCACAACGGTATGCCACAGACGTCCACTGCCCCGATCTGTTACCTGTTATGAGACAGCATTGTCGTGTCACTTTTCAACACGACAACCCTCGATCACAAATGGTATGTGACTCTACGAAATGACGGCGTTTTGTTGCGGTGTTCCAGTGACCAGAAAGGTCTCCAGATCTCTCATCCGTAGAATATGAGCGCCATCAACCCGTACATCAACTCTGTCCCACTGCCAGTGTCCACGATATCAAGGAACAGCTGTCACAACAGTTGTATGACATCTTGCCTCAGGACAGGACACAACGTCTTCATGACTTCCTTCCAAAACGAGTCATCAGATGCTTCCAGGTCAGAAGAGTGCGTTCTAATATGCTCAGTTGTACAAATTAAACCTGGTATACACGTATACAAAGCAGCAAACAAGCTGGATGGGAAAACTGAACTCAAAAACAGGAGGAAATGAATAACACCATATGTTACTCAGATTATCGAAAACAGAAGACTGTGCAAAAACGCAACTGATGAATAAGGGAAAGCTGAATACAGAACACTACGGAATTTAGACAACAGAGAAGCTGGAAAGTAAAAGAAATTTTCCATGAAGAAATGTACAGAGGAGTGGATGACGATATGCGAAATGGAAAAACTGGTGTAGCCTACAGAACGGCAAGTAAATTTTTTAATAAACGCAGAACAACAAGCCTAGAGGAGAAAGAGGGAAAGATTCTGGTTGGTGAACATGTGGAGAAGAGATGGAAAGAGTGCACTGAGGAGTTGTACGACAGAATACCTTTATCAGAGGATGTAAATAGAAGAGGAAGCAGACGAAAACGACAAAAGAGACGATATTCTGCAAGAAGAATTTCAGAAAGCTCTTTAAGGTCTACGTCAGATTAAAGTAACAGATATTGATGACATTCCTGCAGGAGTAATCAGTAATGTTGGTGACAATATGAAAATGATGCTGCTGAAACTTATTAGGTCCATCTATAGTATAGAAGGGATACTAACCGATCTCCAGAAATGCACATTGGTTCCTATAGCGAAGAAGGCGGCAGCTGCAAAATGTGAACAGTACTGAATCTTAAGCCTAATATCGTGTGCATCAAAAATTCTCATAAAGATAATTCTGAGAACTGAAGGAAAGTGGATGAAATGCTGAATCCAAATCATTTTGAACTCAAGGTTGGATTAGGAACCAAACTAGCGATTCTGCCATTGAGGTTTCTTATCGAAAAGCCAACACAGATAAATAAACCAACTTATGTTGCCTTTGTAGACATGGAAAAAGCATTTGGCAATGTTATCGGGCAAGAGATGTTCAGAGTGCTGAAGAAAGGAGGTCTAAAACACAAATACGTACGGACGATACACACTTTCTATAATAACGAAGTGGCTATGATCAGGAATTTTCATCAGGAACACGAAACAAAAACTAGAAAAGGCGTGAGACAAGGATATGCTCTGCCTCCTGTTACATTCAGTGCTTACATCCAGGAAGCTACAGACCAAGTTTGTGAAACTTCTGAGGTGGGGATTGGAGCTAATGGGCAGAAGAATGACATGCTGTGTTACACAGATGGTATTGTTTTGGTCATAGAGACGAAAGAAGATCTACAGAAGGCCTTCAGGACGATGGAAAGGATTTTCTGTAATCGGTGTGGTATGAAAATAAACAAGCGAAACACTAAAGTAATCGTGTGCAGTGCTGAAGAAGAATATGAATCTTTAAGAATAAGAATGGGAAGAGAGTACTGCTGCAAACCAGCCTCAGGGTTGTCGCCATGACAGATTTTTGACACTTACTACGAATCGATAGTCAGCCGAGAACGCCGCATTGCTAAAGAGTATAATTTCATCAACGAAGATGTTTCAAATATGTTCCGTTAACAGGTAGTTCCTCTTCGAATCCTCTGTTTAAGCATCTGAAAAATTCATCTGGGCCTACTGGGAATAGTTTCGGTGATAATAGAATCTATTGCCCCACTATGCCTTCAGTTCTAAATTTATCGACTGTCCTGATGAAGTGTAATAGTTGTAACGTTGACATATATTCCTCAATACAACAGCATGGGTTAACTCAGTGATCTGTATCTCACTGCCTTTCTGCACAGATACAGTTGGAACCGATGCAAAAGCTTACTCAAAATCTCCAAACCCTACATCGACGACTCCTTTCTGAAATTCATTAAAGGACATCTTCTATACACCATGAGTTGTACTACAAATGTTTTATTTGCCAAAACCGGATTTCGGGATTATAACCCAGCATCAGTGATATCTGATACAGAGGAATAAAGAACTGTATGTGCATCGACTTCTATGAAATAGTAATTGTATGTACTTTCTGTAATCTTGTTCCGGACTTGCCTATAATCCCTTTTCTTATATCCACTTCTGACGTCAGTTTGTTCCTTCACCTGATTAAAATCTTATTTTTTTCTTCTATGCGATTGTTGGTAATTTTAGAGACTCCCATATACATTACATGGAGAAGGCTTATGGGTGTACAGTTTTTGGTATGCTTTGTCTGTCTCCTTTCTGGCAAATTGTATTGTTTTAAATACACCATTCCTCCAATTTTATACTGAAGTATAATCTCCAGGCCTCTTTCCTTCCTTCATGCACCGAATACATCTATAAACATCGTTGGACACTTTCCGACGATGTTACTACTTCCATTATTAACTACCTTTCAGATTAGTCTCTTGAAATATGCAGACATTTGAAGGAGTTGTAACAGTAACATCGATATCACCTTATACTTATTATAATAACTGCTTTGTCTGTTTTTACTTAAAGTGACATCTGTATAACTATGCTCTTTGAAGAAACATTAATGTAAATATATTATTCATTTTTACGTCCACTTATATAAGAATAATTAATGTATGGATGTAATTTTAAAAGTAATGTTCTGTAAAAGAACGTAAATGTGAAAACTTTGCTTGTAGTGCTGGTTGCAGCATAGAGTACTTAGGTTTATAATCATGTAAAACATGGATAGAAGTCTCTCTGCGACGAAACCGCCATGACGGGAACGGAAAACTTGGACATGGCTGTCGAACTGCTAGACCCCCTTGTGGCAAGAGTCACAACACAACGTTAGAAACGCTATTTACTATATACAGATGCATAGCTAGCATGCAAAGTGTGTGCTGAACGAGACAACACAAACAGCCAAATTATTTAATATAGTGTCGGATGTGGAAGAAATTTGGTTGATTATTCATAGCTTACATTGGTTAATTCTGAACAACGAATACCCAGCGCTAAAAAGAGAATTTTCGGAATTTGTTGTACAGCAAGAGCTATGGATACTTTTGCTGCCTTTTTGAGCAGCCATAGGAAATCGCCACAGCCACCACCTTTGTCTCAAATTATTAGTTGAGTACTGTATAATTACATGGATGAATTACGTGTTTTATTATCCGGTAATAAGCTTGTCTTCTGTAAACTTTGTGTTGAGCACCCACGTTTTATCCTTAGTCATTTATCTAAAAGCCGGCCGGAGTGGCCGAGCAGTTCTAGGCGCTACAGTCTGTAACCGCGCGACCGCTACGGTCGCAGATTCGAATCCTGCCTCGGGCATGGATGTGTGTGATGTCCTTGGGTTGGTTAGGTTTAAGTAGTTCTAGGGCACTGATGACCTCAGAAGTTAAGTCCCATAGTGCTCAGAGCCATTTGAACCATTTATCTACATAGGCTCCTACTCGAACTGCTGCGATATTTCCGAATATCCTATTTTACTGAAGATAAAATAATTGATTTCTGTAACAACATTTAATAACAATTGTGGAAGAGTAGATTCCTTTAATACTCAGTGAATCTTATTTCTGAAGTACTCCACGTAGTTTCCACAGATAGTTAATATTTCATAAATGTATAATCGCCGAGAAAATATTCAAAGTATTCCGCTTATAGGTTGTTCCTACTGAAATCTCACTACATTATTACAGTTATCTGAAACAACTGTGTTGATTCATTATAGTTAGTGGCTACTAGACTTGAAGTGCCGGCGTGAGGATTAATTATTGTAAGGGTTTGGCAGCAATAATGTTTATAATTTCACGTGTGTGTAGTTGATAGTGTTTCTCATATGGTATTCTGACTAAAGTGTTCAGCCTAGAAATGAGTCTACTGAAAGGTTAGTTTCTGGGTCTCCATGCTAATTATTGAGCAGATTTATATTTCATATTACAGCTAAAGGATTGATGAAGTGCACTTGCCAATTCTGTAACACTTGTGCGCTATAATAAGCACTGGCTACAACTATTAAAACTATACCAGATCCAGGTAGCCCATGTCCCGGTTGGACCATATAGTGTAAAGAAGTGAATGCTCCTTGAGAATACGAAGAATAATCAGAATAGAGAATATAATTATCAGAAAACCATGTCAGTTCTATTTCCCATTAATTAAGCTGATGAAAGAACCTCATGTCCAAGGTAGTAGTACTCCAACGTTAATGATGGTTTACCTGTAATGATCATTAGCTTCATGTTTTAATATACAGATAGTAAGTGTTACTGACAGCCAGTAGTTGCCAAAACATTTTAATACTCCTTCTGTGTTATTCATGCCACAAACCAATGGTATATTTCTTGCTAAAATGTGTCAATGCCTCGTGTCCTATACGCCCTTAATTAACCGCACTTAATTATTAAAACAATGAGTGTCTTATTATTTTCTTTTTAATTACAGCGCTTTGACGTGTAGATTTTTCAAAATAATTAAAAAATTGAGTTTGTAATCCATATCTACGATCAATGTACTTGTGGTCAAAAGTAGACTGAATGACGAAGAGTCATGGAAAGGTCTGTTCCATCTACTATATGCAGTCTGTCACTCCCGAATGCTGTGAATATATGCGCGAGTGTAAAGAGGGCTATTGAGCGGGCTACTAACACACAGGTGTCGGGCAAACTTGGCAGCTCGTCGCGAGTTCATAGACTTTGAACGTGGGATGAAAAAAGGTGCAAGACACGTGAGTCCTAGGATATCGCAAATAACACAAAAATTGGAATTTCCAATGTCAATGGTTTCTACGACACTTCTTCAGTATCGCAGAGACAGTGTCTCTATGCACGTAAACTGCCGCACAGGACGATCACAGGTGTTTGATGAACGATTATCACACCGTCCTGCACAGCCATACTGTGTTATTGGCGGTCTACTGCGATGCCGATGGCTGCCGATTTGAATGTAGAGCGATAGGCCACTTCTGATACGATTGTGTGGAGGCAAATGCACCACACATGCTTCAACAGCTATCTCATTCAGTGCCTTCCCACGACTTTCGACTGTACAGTCAAAGCAAATGTTGTTGAAATAAAGGCACCTGAATTGTATTTTGTTTATATTTCTACAGCTGTTGCACATAATCCATTTATTTTTTGTCGATTGCTAAACTCGTACATAAGAACTCTGTTAATCACTAATAAAAGTTAATTTATTTTTTATTTTTCGACTGAGACGTGGGAGTGTGCAGTAATAACACTGTGCACTCTCAAACTGATAATTAAACAACCGAGCATAATAGTTAAGAAGAGTAATTAGCTGGAAAACATTTTAACTGATGCAATATTTCATTAAAATAATACTATTGAAAACATAATAATGATCGGATAATATGTAGTTGAGATATCTCAGTTTTAGTTCAGCGAACCTATCAGAACTCACTCGGCGGTGGCCGAGGCACGAGGAGGGAAGGTAATGCGTTCAGGGACAGTCTCGGCCAGAACTTCCCTGTATTGCAGGTCAGCATGGCGGGCTGGACCAGTGGGGTCTGGAAAATGGAGGAGCAGGAGCAGGGGTACTGAAAAAGGACACGAAGAAAAAGTTAAGACGTAGCTTCCAGGGGCGGAGACCACTTCAATTGGGATCCTGTGGTCGAGTCCATAAGCGGACGCAGTTCAAGGCAAAAACAGTCCTCCACAAATTATATTGTTGTGGATAGTAGAGAATTTGCAACACTTATTAAAGTAATGTTTACAGTTTGTCTCCGTGACAGTCAATCATAGCGAATGATGTAATTATAAGCACAGTTAATATTCTGTGAACTGTATCGTCTGACGTCACTGCGACCAAGCATCGTAAACAGTGTGGCGACACGCCATTCTGAAGACAGACGCTAGTTGGCACTTGAACCGGAGGGGCGTGTGCCGAGTGTTTGCGTCAGCTGCACAATAAGCTTTGCTACTGCTCACATTGGCTAGTAAGTCAAACAGGCAGCGAGCTTGATGAATGTCTTTTAAGCATATTTGTGCTGGTGACAGACTGGTGAGACTTAGACGCAAGTAGTTGAGCGTGGCGCACCCACCATTCCCGTGTAAGAAAGCATGTCAGGCACAGCGAACCATCAAGCTGTTAACTGGTCAGGTGTTGTGATACTGTCGTCGCTGGTGACCTTTTGGTCACGACTTGTAATTTACTATAATTTCGTTGGCTTGTAGAATACCTCATTAATTATTTCCGATTTCTCGAAACTATCCTGGCCTGATGTGATAAATTCTTTGGAGCAAATAGCATTAATTGACACTACCCAACATAGACTAGCATTTATACAACACAAATTCTTACGTGAGATTTCGTGTGTGGAATTTGTGCCACTAGTATCAGTACACCCGCGTTTGAGCAGGATTGGTGAATTCTGAAAAGCGCCATCTTCGATTTACAAGTTTCATCGTAGTTACAGATGCACAACGACTTATTTTGAGGACACTGGGCCTCCACAACATGGATGTTGTTGTTGTTGTTGTGGTCTTCAGTCCTGAGACTGGTTTGATGCAGCTCTCCATGCTACCCTATCCTGTGCAAGCTTCTTCATCTCCCAGTACTTACTGCAACCCACATCCTTCTGAATCTGCTTAGTGTATTCATCTCTTGGTCTCCCTCTACGATTTTTACCCTCCACGCTGCCCTCCAATGCAAAGTTTGTGATCCCTTGATGTCTCAGAACATGTCCTACTAACCGATCCCTTCTTTTTGTCAAGTTGTGCCACATACTCCTCTTCTCCCCAATTCTATTCAATACTTCATCATTAGTTATGTGATCTACCCATCTAATCTTCAGCATTCTTCTGTAGCACCACATTTCGAAAGCTTCTATTCTCTTCTTGGCCAAACTATTTATCGTCCATGTTCCACTTCCATACATGGAAGGCTACACTCCATGCAAAAACTTTCAGAAACGACTTCCTGACACTTAAATCAATACTTGATGTTAACAAATTTCTCTTCTTCAGAAACACTTTCCTTGCCATTGCCAGTCTGCATTTTATATCCTCTCTACTTCGATCATTATCAGTTATTTTGCTCCCCAAATAGCAAAAAAAAGAGCAAAATGCCTCGGACCTTTGGAGGTGACGGAGTCCCACCTCTAACTGACAAACCAAGGACTCCTAAGATACGACGTGGCAAACAAATGGTAATGAGATGGGGAGCTATTAATATCAATGGGGGCTACTCTGGGAAGAAGGTAGAGCTGGCAGAGGCTGCAAGTAAGATGGGGCTGGACGTATTAGCTGTTAGTGACATTCGGGTAAGGGGTGAGAAAGAAGAGGAAGTGGGAGAATACAAGGTCTACCTGTCAGGAGTCAAAGCAGGAATAGCACAATGGGGTGTAGGGCTTTACATCAGGAAAGAAATGGAACCCAGCGTAGTTGCAATAAGGTATGTAAACGAACGACTGATGTGGATAGATTTGACAGTGTCTAGCAAGAAAATTAGGATTGTGTCAGTATATTCGCATTGTGAAGGGACAGATCAAGATAAGATGGATAGTTTTTATGAGGCACTCAGTGATGTAGTTGTTAGAGTAAAGGACAAGGACAGTGTTCTGCTCATGGGTGATTTTAACGCCAGGATTGGAAATCGAACAGAAGGGTATGAAAAGGTCATGGGTAAATTTGGAGAGGATATGGAGGCCAACAGGAACGGGAAACAACTCTTGGATTTCTGTGCCAGTATGGGCTTAGTAATCACAAACTCCTTTTTTAAACATAAGAACATTCACCGGTATACTTGGGAAGGCAGGGGAACCAGATCTGTCATTGCCTATATAATAACAGGTCAGGAATTCAGGAAGGCTGTGAGGGACACATGTGTATTCAGGGGATTCTTTGATGACACTGATCATTATTTAATCTGCAGTGAAATTGGGATTGTGAGGCCGAAAGTGCAGGAGGTCAGGTCCATATGTAGGAGGATAAGAGTGGAGAAACTTCAGGATAAGGAAATCAGGCACAAGTACATAACAGCGATCTCAGAAAGGTACCAGTTAGTTGAATGTAGTCAATTACAGTCATTGGAAAAGGAATGGACAAGGTACAGGGACACAGTACTAGAAGTGGCTAAAGAATGTCTTGGAACAATAGTGTGTAAAAGTAGGATGAAGCAAACAGCTTGGTGGAATGATACAGTCAAGGCAGCCTGTAAAAGGAAAAAGAAGGCGTATCAAAAATGGCTACAAACCAGAACCCAGGTAGACAGAGAAAGTTATGTTGAAGAAAGAAACAAAGCCAAACAGATAATTGCAGCATCCAAGAAGAAATCGTGGGAAGACTTTGGAAACAGGTTGGAGACTATGGGTCAAGCTGCTGGAAAACCATTCTGGAGTGTAATTAGCAGTCTTCGAAAGGGAGGTAAGAAGGAAATGACAAGTATTTTGGACAGGTCAGGAAAACTGCTGGTGAATCCTGTGGATGCCTTGGGCAGATGGAGGGAATATTTTGAAGAGTTGCTCAATGTAGGTGAAAATGCGATCAGTAATGTTTCAGATTTCGTGGTAGAATGGGACAGGAATGTAGGTGGAAATAGGATCACATTTGAGGAAGTGGAAAAAATGGTCAATAGATTGCAGTGCAATAAAGCGGCTGGGGTGGATGAAATTAAGTCGGAACTCATCAAATACAGTAGAATGTCAGGTCTTAAATGGCTACACAGGATAACTGAAATGGCCTGGGAGTCGGGACGGGTTCCATCAGACTGGACAAAAGCAGTAATCACACCAATCTTTAAACATGGAAACAGAAAAGATTGTAACAACTATAGAGGTATCTCTTTAACCAGCATTGTGGGTAAAATCTTCTCAGGTATTGTTGAAAGGAAAGTGCGAGTATTAGTTGAGGACCAATTGGATGAAAATCAGTGTGGGTTTAGGCCTCTTAGAGGTTGTCAGGACCAGATCTTTAGCTTACGGCAAATAATGGAGAAGTGTTATGAGTGGAACAGGGAATTGTATCTATGCTTTATAGATCTAGAAAAGGCATATGACCGGGTTCCTAGGAGGAAGTTATTGTCTGTTCTACAAGATTAGGGAATAGGAGGCAAACTTTTGCAATCAATTAAAGGTCTTTACATGGATAGTCAGGCAGCAGTTAGAGTTGACGGTAAATTGAGTTCATGGTTCAGAGTAGTTTCAGGGGTAAGACAAGGCTGCAACCTGTCTCCACTGTTGTTCATATTATTTATGGATCATATGTTGAAAACAATAGACTGGCTGGGTGAGATTAAGATATGTGAACACAAAATAAGCAGTCTTGCATATGCGGATGACTTAGTTGTGATGGCAGATTCGATTGAAAGTTTGCAAAGTAATATTTCAGAGCCAGATCAGAAATGTAAGGACTATGGTATGAAGATTAGCATCTCCAAAACGAAAGTAATGTCAGTGGGAAAGAAATATAAACGGATTGAGTGCCAAATAGGAGGAACAAAGTTAGAACAGGTGGACGGTTGCAAGTACTTAGGATGCATATTCTCACAGGATGGCAACATAGTGAAAGAACTGGAAGCGAGGTGTAGCAAAGCTAATGCAGTGAGCGCTCAGCTACGATCTACTCTCTTCTACAAGAAGGAAGTCAGTACCAAGACTAAGTTATCTGTGCACCGTTCAATCTTTCGACCAACTTTGTTGTACGGGAGCGAAAGCTGGGTGGATTCAGGTTACCTTATCAACAAGGTTGAGGTTACGGATATGAAAGTAGCTAGGGTGATTGCAGGTACTAGTAGATGGGAACAATGGCAGGAGGGTGTCCACAATGAGGAAATCAAAGAAAAACTGGGAATGAACTCTATAGATGTAGCGGTCTGGGCGAACAGGCTTAGATGGTGGGGTCATGTTACACGCATGGGAGAAGCAAGGTTACCCAAGAGACTCATGGATTCAGCAGTAGAGGGTAGGAGGAGTCGGGGCAGACCGAGGAGAAGGTACCTGGATTCGGTTAAGAATGATTTTGAAGTAATAGGTTTAACATCAGAAGAGGCACCAATGCTAGCACTGAATAGGGGATCATGGAGGAACTGTATAAGGGGGCTATGCTCCAGACTGAACGCTGAAAGGCATAATCAGTCTTAAATGATGATGATGATGATGATGATGATGATGAATAGAAAAACTCCTTTACTACTTTAAGTGCCTCATTTCCTAATCCAACTCCCTCAGCATCTCCCGTCTTAATTCGACTACATTCCATTATCCTCCTTTTGCTTTTGTTGATGTTCATCTTATATCCTCCTTTCAAGACACTGTCCATTCCATTCAACTGCTCTTCCAAGTCCTATGCTGTCTCTGATAGAATTACAATGTCATCGGCAAACCTCAAAGCTTTTATTTCTTCTCCATGGATTTTAATACCTACTCCGAATTTTTCTTTTGTTTCCTTTACTGCTTGCTCAGTACACAGATTGAATAACATCGGGGAGAGGCTACAACCCTGTCTCACTCCCTTCCCAACCACTGCTTCCCTTTCATGCCCCTCGACTCTTATAACTGCCATCTCGTTTCTGTAAAAATTGTAAATAGCCTTTCGCTCCCTGTATTTTACCCCCGCCATCTTTAGAATTTGAAAGAGAGTATTCCAGTCAACATTGTCAAAAGCTTTCTCTAAGTCTACAAATGCTAGAAACGTAGGTATGCCTTTCCTTAATCTTTCTTCTAAGATAAGACGTAGGGTCAGTATTGCCTCACGTGTTCCGATATTTCTACGGAATCCAAACTGATCTTCCCCGAGGTCGGCTTCTACTAGTTTTTCCATTCGTCTGTAAAGAATTCGCGTTAGTATTTTGCAGCTGTGACTTATTAAACCGATAGTTCGGTAATTTTCACATGTCAACACCTGCTTTCTTTGGGATTGGAATTATTATATTCTTCTTGAAGTCTGAGGGTATTTCACCTGTCTCATACATCTTGCTCACGAGATGGTAGAGTTTTGTCAGGACTGGCTCTCCCAAGGCCATCAGTAGTTGTAATGGAATGTTGTCTACTCCCGGGGCCTTGTTTCGACTCAGGTCTTTCAGTGCTCTGTCAAACTCTTCACGCAGTATTATATCTCCCATTTCATCTTCATCTACATCCTCTTTCATTTCCATAACATTGTCCTCAAGTACATCGCCCTTGTATAGACTCTCTATACACTCCTTCCACCTTTCTGCTTTCCCTTCATTGCTTAGAACTGGGTTTCCATCGGAGCTCTTGATATTCATACAAGTGGTTCTCTTTTCTCCAAAGGTCTCTTTAATTTTCCTGTAGGCAGTTTCTATCTTACCCCTAGTGAGATAAGCCTCTACATCCTTACATTTATCCTCTAGCCATGCCTGCTTATCCATTTTGCACTTCCTGTCGATCTCATTTTTGAGACGTCTGTATTCCTTTTTGCCTGCTTCATTTACTGCATTTTTATGTTTTATCCTTTCCTCAATTAAGTTCAATATTTCTTCTGTTACCCAAGGAGTTCTACTAGCCCTCGTCTTTTTACCTACTTGATCCTCTGCTGCCTTCACTACTTCATCCCTCAGAGCTACCCATTCTTCTTCTACTGTACTTCTTTCCCCCATTCCTGTCAATTGTTCCCTTATGCTCTCCCTGAAACTCTGTACAACCTCCGGTTCTTTCACTTTATCCAGGTCCCATCTCCTTAAATTCCCACCTTTTTGCAGTTTCTTCAGTTTTAATCTACTACAACATGGATACCTCCCACCAAAATTATTTTCTCTTTATTGGTAGGTGTGCTGAAATGCCCCAAGTGTGGCTGCGTTGAAAACTTAATTAGGCAGAATTCACATGTTGGAGCGCAGCGTACTGAAAACTGCCGGCCGTGGTGGCCGAGCGGTTCTAGGCGCTTCAGTCCGGAACCGCGCGACTGCTACGGTCACAGGTTCGACTCCTGCCTCGGGCATGGATGTGTGTGATGTCCGGACGCAGTACTGGCAGCTAGGGCAGTATTTCAACATAGTGGCAAACACACCTGTAAATTGCCGCTTACTGTAACAATGTGTTATCTCCAACAGTACAGTGTCAACTAGGGTTCGACGTTCTAACTGCTTCATAACTGAAACACTTACTACAGCTGTACAAAATTTTTATTACTGAAGTTTCGGGGTCAGCCCCATCTTCGGGTACAACTGTAAATTAACAGTAAATACTAAATCCAGTAGTACAAAAGCAACTAAGAAACTTCCGTACTACTGGTAGGTTCTTCGTGGGTCTTTCTGTTCGGACGTATGGTTTGATTTTTAATTTACAATTGCAGCTTAGGACCGGGCTCAGACAGCGAAATCAGGTTGTGTAACGCTTTAGTAACATAAATTAGGCACAAATGTAGAGGAAGTTTCAATTTTGAACAAATTACGTAACAGTTGCGGGTGTCCCACTAACAGAAATATATGTTATTATTTCTGTCCGAGTCGATCGATGTACTTTGGACGAGTTCATCAGCAAAACAATTGTTAAATTCAGAGCAGGAATTAATCTGGTCACGGGAGGATATCAGAAGTGTTTCAAAACACGATCACGATTTTCTTTTAAGGTTAGCGGTTTCGACCGTCTTAGATAGTCGTCTGCAGGTATAAAAATTAAAATTAAAACTAGTATTTAATTTAAGCTGTCACATGTAAAATACGTTTAGTATTAACAAACAACCGCTAGTAAAATTATCATATCCAGCCGCTGCACAGGAGGGCCATGCGTTTTCACCAACTTACAAGTATTCTGTTACATTTTATATGGTACAATTGAAAAACAAATATCCATCCACTATCGACATTTACTGGTGGTTACCAGGTTCGCAGAATAGCTTCTGTGAAGTTTGGAAGGTAGGAGACGAGGTACTGACAGAATTGAGGCTGTGAGGAAGGGTCGTGAGTCGTTCTTGGGTAGCTCAGATGGCAGAGCACTTTCCCGCGAAAGGCAAAGGTCCCGAGTTCGAGTCTTGGTCCGGCACACAGTTTGAATCTGCCAGGAAGTTTCATACACTGTGTTTGTTAAACTGTTCTATTAAAACAAAGAACATCAACATTCTCTATAAAATTTCATTACTTTGTTATACACTGAAGAGCCAAAGAAACTGGTACAGTTGCCTAATATCGTGTAGGACCTCCGCGAGCACGTAGAAGAGCCTCAGCATGATGTGGTATGAACTCGACAAAAAGTAGTGCTGGACGGAACTGACACCATGAATCCTGCAGGGCTGTCCATAAATCCGTAAGGGTACGAGGTGGTAGAGATCTCTTCTGAACAGCACGTTGCAAGGCATCCCGGATATGCTCAATAACGTTCATCTCTGTGGAGACTGGTGGCCAGCAGAAGTGTTTAAACTCAGAAGAGTGTTCCTGGAGCCACTCTGTAGCAATTCTGGACGTGTGAGGTGTCGCATTGTCCTGCTGGAATTGCCCAAGTCCGTCGGAATGCACAATGGACATGAATGGATGCAGGTGATCAGACAGGATGCTTATGTACTTTTCACCTGTCCGGAGTCGTTTCCAGACGTATCATCGGTCCCATATCACTCCAACTGCACACGCCCCACACCATTACAGTGGCTCCACCAGCTTTAAAAATCCCCTGCTGACATGCAGGGTTCATGAATTCATGGGTCTGTCCCCACACCCATACATGTCTATCCGTTCGAAACAATTTGAAACCAGACTCGTCCTACCAGGCAATATGTTTCCAGTCATCAACAGTCCAATCTCGGTGTTGACGGGCCAAGACGAGGCGTAAAGCTTTGTGTCGTGCAGTCATCAAGGGTACACGAGTGGACTTTCGTCTCCGGAAGCCTATATCGATGATGTTTCGTTGAAAGATTCACACGCTGACAGCACTGAAATCTGCAGCAATTTGCGAAAGGGACGGTGAACGATTCTCTTCAGTCGTCGTTGGTCTCGTTCTTGCAGGATCGTTTTCCAGCCGCAGCGATGTCGGAAATTTGATGTTTTACCGGAGTCCTGATATTTATGGTACACTCGTGAAATGGTCGTACGGGAAAATCCTCACTTAGACGCTACCTCGAAGATGCTGTGTTCCGTCGTTCGTGGGCCGAGTATAACACTACGTTCAAGCACCCTTAAATCTTGATAACCTGCCATTGTAGCAGCAGTAACCGATTTAACAAAAGCGCCAGACACTTGTTGTCTTATCACGGAAGAACTGGAAATTTTCATTCCTAATACAAAGCATGGAGATAACATTCTTAATGAGATAATCGAATTCAAATACTCAAAACTCTTCAACAGACTTAAGCCAGTTCTAACTCAATAGATTCAAGATGTGTCAATGTAAATAATTGACTACGAATCTGTCAGTACCAAGAATATCGATACAAAACCTCGATAATCGATAAAGACTCACATGCTAAGTCCGCCACCTTGTGTTGTATGAATAATGTTTACATGTATGTCGAAGCAATTTGTGCAGTGAATTACGTTGGTAATCAGCGACAAAATACAATGTGCAATAGTGTAATGTTAATCAACAGTTCCGCCATTACACCAGTGATGCAAGTGAAGCAGCAAGATGATGAAATCGTAAGTGATCAACTTTCATATAAAAGCCTTTCACACTGTTATCGTAACACATATCTGATGCAAATCTATCTGCCTGTGGCATCATACATAGTCAATCACAAGGAAGAAAATCAGCAGAAGACATCACTGAATTCGATTTCTAGCCATCCAGTACCCCCCTCCCCCCCCCCCCCCCAAATGCCACACCAGACGCTACAGTAATAAACAATGGACAAAGAGCTCTAGATGAATCTAGTTTATGACCGTTTATTTTTAAGTAACATTTCTCTGTATGTATGTATGTATGTATAAACTCCTCAAGATGAACAGTACATGTTCGAAACGCTTTGTATTGTGTTAAATTAAACATAAAATAAAAAAGTGACTGGTAGCAGAAATCAGAAATACATATCTCTGTATCTGAATACGCATGCCTATACCAGTTTCTTTGGCGCTTCAGTGTATAAATTTCATTATTTTGTTGGTACTTATTGGTTTTTACAGTACAAATATCACATAACTACATAAAATATTGACGCATAGTTGGCCAAGGACCACTAGAGGGTGCTTCCTCTCGGACTGTTGTTTTGTTTACATTGTAGTCGGTCAACTTCCTCTGGCGTTAGCAGCGGGAGTGGCGGACCAGAGCGACAGTTAAACGTCGAGTGTTGCGCAGCTTTCTACAGCAGGTCATCTCCTATGTCGAAAAATGCATCCTTGGTGAATTCGTTGCGTCCATTCAGTAGTTTATCCGTTCTTTCTTGTTTGCTACATAAATTTCGAGTCCCTTCAAAGTGGCCTGATAATGTCCCACGTTCGCTGTGTGAAAACGTTTTAGATTGTTATCTATGTTTGTGATGTTATGTGTGGTGTCACCGAGACAAGCTAGTGCATTGGCCAGTTCTACAGCCGACTTGAATGGGAATGGTTTGAAACTTCCTGGCAGATTAAAACTGTGTGCCCGACCGAGACTCGAACTCGGGACCTTTGCCTTTCGCGGGCAAATGCTCTACCAACTGATCTACCGAAGCACGACTCACGCCCGGTACTCACAGCTTTACTTCTGCCAGTACCTCGTCTCCTACCTTCCAAACTTTACAGAAGCTCTCCTGCGAACCATGCAGAACTAGCACTCCTGAAAGAAAGGATATTGCGGAGACATGGCTTAGCCACAGCCTTGGGGATGTTTCCAGAGTGTTAGTTCTGCATGGTTCGCAGGAGAGCTTCTGTAAAGTTTGGAAGGTAGGAGACGAGGTACTGGCAGAAGTAAAGCTGTGAGTACCGGGCGTGAGTCGTGCTTCGGTAGCTCAGTTGGTAGAGCACTTGCCCGCGAAAGGCAAAGGTCCCGAGTTCGAGTCTCGGTCGGGCACACAGTTTTAATCTGCCAGGAAGTTTCATATCAGCGCACACTCCGCTGCAGAGTGAAAATCTCATTCAGGAATGGTTTACTTGTCATAGCTTCAGAGATCATTTTCAGAGACGCTAGTTATCATAGCCTTCAGCTAAGTCAGTAGCTACGACCTCTTCAGGCGCCACATACTGTTTATGCATTGACAATTGATCTATATGTGTGAAGCAATCAGAATTGTAAAGAAGTATTCGCAGTTCATTCTATAATAGCACTTGTAAATATTATTGTACAAAGTCAAGATCGACGTTCACCGCTGATGCTGAATTAAAGTTAAGTATTTAATTGTATTCCTGTCTACTAATTCTAATCACCTAAGATATTCCACATACATCCCGTCAAGTATAGTTTATTGATCCTCACGTCAGCCTACGTGATCAACGCGTGCAATTAATGGTCACACCTCGTGATCAGACTAAGAGTCAAATTGCGTGACTAAGCCGGGTCAGCTTTTATCCATGAGGACCATGGTTCCGCCTCATACATAACATTATGTTTATCAGTTTTCAAGTGAAAACCTAATAATGTCTTGTTACTAGGGCGAGTACATTCTTTGCAACGCGCAAGGAAACTGCCTCTCGTTTAGCCTATGAATTGTAATGCTTTTCACAGTTATCACACATAATATTGTACGCAGGCAAACTTGTAAACATACTCGTAATTCTAAGATAGATTTTAAATGTTCTATTTTCCAAACACAATTTTGTGATCATGTCTTTCGAAGTATTGGGTCAGTTTTATAGGATGTAGTTCCATTATACTTCACAGTAGTGTATTTCATCTTGCCGTTAGTACTTACACTTATAATAGGTTTGCTTTTATATTTGAATGTGTTATATGCACGTTCTACTGTGTTCGAAAGAAAACCATTCTCGTCTGCAGTTTTCTTTAAAACTGTAACTCTTCCTCAGCTTCTGTATTCATTAAAATATAATGACAGTGATGGAAAATGAAGAACGTTTTAGCTATTTTAATAATAACGGTCGTCTCCAGATGATGTCTCCAAATAATGTCTTACTTTGTAAAATTGTAATCCGCGTGATTTATTTCCTTAAGATGAGAGCAAAAAAATACATGGTAACGTATGTGAGCCTCCGAATTTCGGACTAGCATAGCAGCACTACGGTGAGTGTTCGGAACGTTAATTGTTCGAGTCCAGACAAACCACAAACGATCGGCGCGATGTGCTCAGGCGAAATTTGTTCCCCGATCGCCTCACTTCGGAATCGATGCGCCAGCAGCCTTCGACTGGCAACCTAACCCTACTCGGAAATAAATCTTATTTCAAGTCCTGGTGTGCCCGCCGTCTGGCGTGGAACTTCCTTAGAAATTTCCAGCGCCCGCAGTGAAAGCTTTCTACGCTGCTATCTTCCAATCTGATTCCCGGAGCGGTGCGCTTCTCTGCACCGTTCCCAGCTTATTTTCTCCCTTTAACGAGAGAGGATTACGGGGAAAGGCATCGCAGCAACCAGTGCAAGCCCTCAGCTGGCGAATCGCTTAAACGGAAAAGCGCTAAGTCAGCAGGCGCAAGTGTCTTTTCCACTGGTTAAACACTGCCAATGCTTTTCAGTGAAGAATTACATACAGTGCACTTTTATACAAAGTAGATACAATTCGTTTGAGGTGTAGTGCCTTGCTCTTTAGTCCCTATTCTACAATATTATCTGCTCCCTCTGGGATATAAGTAAAGTTTGTTTCAAGTCATTTTCATACAAATGGCAGGCTACTGACCAGCATCATCCCCAGAACGTTAAATGCCCTTGATGTACGAGGGTGAGTCAAATGAAAACCTTAAATTTGTAATAATAAATCGAAATTTCTCGCCGTTATCCTGTAAGTTGGTAAGTGTGCTACAAACTGCGTGCAGAATGGCCTGTAGGCGGCAACACAGAGCAGATGCACGCATACCGTCGCAGTATCAGTATAAAGATGGCCGCCCCACTTGTGACTTGCACCAGGGAAGAACAGCGTTCTCGTATTCGGTTTTTGCGTAGTGAAGGTGTGAAAACTATTGAAATTAATCGACGAATGAAGGTTCAGTACGGTTTGTCACAGCAGCAAGTCTACGAATGGAGTAGGAAGTTCGCAAATGGTGTGACTTCAGTGGAAGATGCTCCTCGTCCAGGTCAGGCACAACGAGTTGTGACTCCACAGATCATTGCACATGTTGACGCCGTAGTGAAAGAAAACCGCCGAGTGACACTGAATGACACTGCAGCTTGTTTAGAGATTAGTCCTGGATCAGCACACCACATTGTGCATGATGAGCTCCAGTTTCACAAAGTGTCTGCAAGATGGGTGCCACGGCAGCTGACTCCTGAAATGAGAGAACGACGTGTTGATGCTTGTGAAGAACTTCTTCGGCGCTTTGAACGAGAAGATGATGGCTTCTTTGCAAGAATCGTTACTGGGGACGAAACCTGGGTTCACTTCCACCAAACGGAAACGAAGAGAGCGAGCAAGGAATGGCGCCATTCCTCATCACCAAAACCAAAGAAGTTTCGAACAGAACCATCAGCAGGGAAGTTTATGTTAACTCTCTTTTGGGACGAAATAGGCGTCATTTTGGGACATTACATGCCTAGAGGGACCACTGTCACCAGTACATAATACACAGATCTTCTAAAAAAATCATCTGCGGCCTGCAATCAAATCCAAGCGACGTGGATTGCTGTCAGCAACATGACAATGTAAGGCCCAACACTGCCTGTACAACAGTTGCAACAATCACAGACCTGCATTTTGAGTGTCTTCCTCATCCACCATACTCACCAGACCTTTCCCCAAGTGATTTCCATGTGTTTGGACCATTCAAAGACGCAATGGGAGGAAAGAAGCTCCGTTCTGATGAAGAGGTACGCCACGCGGTGCATGAGTGGTTGCGCGGACTACCAAAAGAATTTTATTCTAAAGGAATTTATGCACTTCGTAAGCGCTGGAGGACTTGCATTGAGCGTGGGGGAGACTATGTTGAAAATTGATACAGCTTTGTACCACTTCTGCACAATAAATAATATTTAAAAAATATTTAAGGTTTTCGTTTGACTCACCCTCGTATGTTGGCATGTTCCCCAGATGCACAATTCTGGAGCGGTCAATTGATGCTGAGGCTGTAATACATATACCGACAGTTCATTATTGAAACATCTGGAAGGCTAGCTTCTGTTTCCTCAGAGTGTTGGTCACTGTTGTGACGGTTGGTTCATCTTCCGCTATGGCTTTAAATACGTGATGTAAGTCAGAAATAAATATAAACTGTATACGAAAAAGTATGGCCATCACAATTCTACTGCACTGACCACAAGCGCGTCTGTAACCGTGAAACGACAAACCCGCGAAACATTGGTTGTGAACCAGACTTTTAGCACTAACCATGTATTTTCAGTGTTAAGATAATTTGTGTTTTGAGTGGGATATTCTGTTTTGAAATGGAGGCAGGGAATGACTCATGTCAAATCACACAAATTGATCAGCGCATTTGCATCAGAATCGGAAATTTGAGGGGGAAAAACAGCTACCGAAAGTCACAACGCTCTGGTCGACGTTGGTGGAGAAATTGTACTTGATAGAAGCACAGTGTCACGGCGGGCTCCCCGTTTCCGCGAACGTTTGACAGCTGGTGAAGACAACCCAAGGACAGGTACGGCCGGTCTCTCCAACGCACTACACTCCCACTGACATTACTGACAACATTTCCAGAAAGATGCGTAATAATTGTAGATGAAGTAAACACGTCTGCCTCTTCGGTGTTCACAACCATAACCAAGAAACTTCAGAAAGGAAAGTCGCTGCAAAGTAGGTTCCTCATCACCTGAGTAAAGGGTCAAATGCAAATCGCAACAGAAATGCCAAAATACTCCTTCCAATAGAGGAAGATCAGTTTTTAACTAGAACTGTTGCCATGAATGAAACTGGATTCCAGATGTTTAGCCAGAATTGAAACCTCAGTGTTCCCCGTGGAAACATCCCCTCGACCAAACAGTCGAAAGTCACGCTGACAATGGTTGTGCCTTATGACAGGAATGGAATGACAGAAGCAGATAGGATGCCCCAGGGAACTACTGTAGTGTGGCGATACTACACGTACTTCCTGCGAAGCGTTTTACGGCCAAAGATTCGCAAAAGAAGGTCCGACGCTTCCACAACCGTAGTGCTCATTCTGCATGACAACGCATGGCCGCATATTGCCGAACCAGAATGCAGAGTTTTGGAGAATTATGGATGGGAAATCCTTCCTCGTTTAGGCTACAGTCTTGACACCAGCCCACTAAACTTTGATTTCTTTCCAGAACTCAAAAAACAACTCCGAGGGAGACGTTTCCAAACCATTGAGGAAGCTTCTGAAGTAAGATCAATAAAGAAGGCATAGAAAGACAGCGTCCTAACAGTACTAAAAGACTTGCCGAAACGCGGGGCCTCTGTTATTGAGAAGAAGGGTGATTACATTGAATGACATGGGAGGAAGTTCCGCAATCTTTGAATTTAGTGCACCGGGGCTCTAGTTAAATATATACAGGGCATTAGTAACAAGCGTTGAAGCCTCCAAAATCAAAAAATGAGATAAGACCACCATCTTGAAGATAAGAATGAGACAAACAAATACATACCTATAACGATATACTTTAAATTAAAAATAAAGTAATTAAATTGATAAACATATTGAAAGTAAAGTACTTAAAGTCATGATCAAAAGAATATAACTAAGGGACCTACTTGATTTTAATGCGGCGGGGCTCTTGTTAAAACTAGGAGCCCTGCGCCGCATGCAGCCCCCTCTTTAACAACAGTTAAGTTATATAGAACATAAGTTAGTATAATAATTATATATAGAACATATCGAAGATATATAACCAGATTGCTTAAGTGCAAACATGTATATTTATATAAAAGGACAGAGGAGTGTACCCCTACATGGATGTGGGCCCCTCCTTTTCAGATGTCCGTGTTTTGCTGTTGAATCAATTGCTCTCTCTCTTGGAGAAGTGCTTTATCTTTCAGTCAGACTGTGTTTAAGCTCTTTGGTGAGGTAACAGCATGTAGCTTAGAGCTACGCAACAGCATTGGAGTGTTTTGCTGTGCATAATGAAGTGTCTTAAAGATGTTGTTTAGTGTTGTAGCCATCTCTGGGGCACTCTGGGATGCTCTCTGAGTAATATCTCTCTCAAATGACAGCAAAAATGAAACTTATTGGGTCACGGGCAGTGACCCATCCCAAGTCATCCAGCAATATAACTTAACTGTTGTTAAAGAGGGGGCTGCATGCGGCGCGGGGCTCCTAGTGACCCTCGTATACCATTTACATCTCCTTTTAACTCACTGCTCGGTAGATTTGTAGCTTTTCTCGAAACACTTTTTCATGTTTTTAGAGTTAAAAATAACAATTTATGTTGTGATATTCTTTTTGGGTTTGCTACCAGATCTTCAAGTTGACACAATATTTCGACAGTCCATCTGGACATCATCTTCAGGCGAGCCGCTGCTGGTCCTGAATCTCGCTTGACGGATGCTAAACTGGGGCAAGTGCCCTATACAGTCCAGCTGAGAGTACTTAGCAGCACTTGCACCAAGTTTCGCGAGGGCTTCAATCAGTGTAAGAGATACTAACCGTGCCACAACAACTATAAGATATTGCTGTCGAAACTAATGATCAAATTCTCCTGAAGGCTGAGAACGTTGTAATTTAATGCGTGTCAGTGCAGGGTTGCACGACTTGCTCAGATGATCCCTTTGTCCCTATTACTAAGACTGTTAGCCAGCACGATTTCAGCAGATTTCTTCATAACACAACCTCATCATATACCACTGCATGTCCTTCGGCTAAGCAGCACTATGCCACTATCGATTTTCGAGTTGCTTTAACCTTCTGTGACGGTGATATTCCACATATCTCCACAAGATGAACAGTTTGGCCAATGTATGCTTTACCACAGCGTCATGGAATTTGATCACTCATGGAAAAATTACTGCAGTAGTTGGTGTTAGAGCTGCGCCTTTAATGGATTGACATCAGCTGACAGGTATACCTGTATAAAGGAAGTCCCTCCAGAGGACGTCATGATACCAAGTATAGAAGGAATTAGCATACTTCATCGAAATGTAACAGGTATTAGAGATAAAGTTAGGGAACTGCTTATAGATGTTGACTCTGAATTTATTGGTGCATCAGACCACCACTAAAATAATTTGACAATTCAGAGGCTTCCTTTACCAGGATATAGATTAGCTGGCTGTTTTAGGGAGTTCCTTGCGGAATGGGGCAGTGGACATGTACGTAAAAACTTGTATTCCATTTGAGTCAATAGTCGTATCACGACACTGCGCTGTGATTGTGCAAGAAAAAGGTTGTTGGTAGATCTCATAAATTCATATGATCTGGTGCAGACTGTGTTTTTTTCCAACTAGGGTACAGGGGAAAAAAAGCACAGCCATAGACAATATTTTTATTCATTCTTCATTACTAGATGGGAATTACGTTAGTAAAAGGGTAAATGGCCTTTCAGACCATGATGCACTAATTTTAACACTAAAAGGCTTTTGTACACAAACTAATGTCACATATAATTACAAACTATGTAGGAAAGTTAATCCAACGACAATAGAGAGTTTTTTAAACTTCGTCACAGAATAAGAGTGGCAGGATGTTTATAGTACCGATAACATAGACGACAAATACAATGCCTTCCTTAACAAATTTCTCATGCTCTTTGAGAGCTGTTTTCCATTATAACGTTCTAAACGGAGTACTAGCAGTAAAAGGCAGCCTGGGTGGCTGGTTAGTGGGATAAGGATATCATGTAGAACAAAGCGGGAATTATATCAAAATGTTAGAAGTAGCCAAAATCAATCTACAGTAGCCCATTACAAACAGTATTGTAAGGTGCTTCAAAATGTTATTAAGAAGGCAAGGAGCATGTGGTACGCAAATAGAATACCTAATTCACAGGATAAAGTTAAAACCATATGGTCAGTTGTGAAGGAAGTGTCTGGTCAGCAGCACAAGGTCGATGATAAAGTCAGTTCACAGTAAAAATATCTGTTACTGATAAATCATATATATGTACAGTATTTAACAATCATTTTCCGAGAATTGCTGGTGAATTAAATAAAAATTTAGTTTCTGCAGGGAATCATATAACTCTCTTGGCAAGTGCCTTTCCGAGATTGATGTTTGAATTACTTGTCTGTCATACAACAAGGGAGAGATTGAGTCAATAATTAAATCACTTAAGACTAAGGACTCTCATGCGTATGATGGAGTGCCAGCAGAATATTAAAATATTATACTGCACATATTAGCCATGTACTTAGCCATATTCGTAATTATTCCTTTAGGAACAGTCAGTTTCCTGAACGATTAAAGTACTCAGCAGTAAATGCAGTAGCACATAACAAATTAACACAAACAGCAATGGCAAAAAAATGGAAATTGACAAAGCAAGCAGCAGTATATATAAATTTGCAAAGCAATTGCAACATTACAACTAATATAAGGCAATGTGCAGCAAACAAGAAAAATAAATCTGTAGTAAAACTGGCTCAACAGAGTAATACAAAGTCAAATTCAGTAACACTAATCCTGGCAAACAGCAGCAGCAAATGCTATAACTTATACCTAAACATGACAAAGCTCAAGCAGAAAAAATATTACACTAAAGACAACAATGCAGATAAGGGAAATGTATATTCACATCTTAATGTCTATGTAATTAAAGTGGTGCACCATAAGCAGTTATTCTACCAAAAAAAATTACCAACTAGTTGAAAAGAAAATTATGTATGCAGTAACTGTTATTAATCCCTTCTTATTGTTCTTTCCTTTCGAAGTGCTCCTTTTTCGAAGAATGTGGATCATAAAATTATTATTTAACAGATCTGTTGACAGAAAGTTTTCGCATTAGCAAATGCATTTAATTTTATTTTATAAAACCAATGCTGTAACACAGCTGGAAACCAGATATCAAATGAAATAAGCAACTATCTAAAGCGAAGCATAAAAATATCATTCAATAGTCATGTGGCATTCATAAGTTAGTAGAAATTCTCTCAACTCTCGTAGAAAGATACTTGTCATAATCATGTGTGCAGATGTAAGAATATTTCCCATCAGTTCATAAGCATTTCAGTAAGTAGCACTAAGTACAATATGTTTCCAAGTAACGAGCATGTCGTATTTGCGATGCTTTCTACAAAGGAATGTCAATAGCGAGGATAATGGCTTCTTCTTTTTTCTCCACCTGTGCCTCTGAAAGGCACACACTAATGGCTTTTCTTCCAGGCGACTGTCGTGCAGCTGGGTGCTTACAGTGCAATACGTCAAGATGACCTACCTTCCTTACCGAAATATGTACGTCAGTTTCCGCTACAATGACAGTTTGATACAAATAAGATTTCACAGGTCGAAATATTTGCGTTGCAAATCTATAGAAACAAAATCTTATAAATATAACAGTGTCCAAAAAATTTTCGCTGGCATTGTGATACATTCACGCATTTACACACATTTCATAGCTCTTAAAGTACGATTCTTGGTTTCCAACATCCTTTTTCACAAGTCAGAGTCCCTAACCACTACTCATTATTCCTTACCTCATTACACACATACATATTCGTCAACACTTCTTGAATATTTCATCATAATAAATACGTAGCATAATCAAATTTCTCATATAGCATCAGCTTATTGATCATAAACGTAACTCAACAGCATAAGACACATCGTCGTCGTAATAATAACGTCATAGCACCTCAGTCAAATCTCAAAAATGTCATAGCTTTCTGCAATAATTTCAAAACCTAAAAAATTCTCTGCTCATTTCAATAGTGTCATCTACCTCAAACGTACTTTAAAAATCATGATCCCATACCAAATACATCATTCAAAGCTCTCATAGTATCACAACGGTTCCAAAAAAATGTGAACAGTTCACAAAGTACACACAAAACACAATTTCGTAAGTGAGAAGTTATTCAATGGTGTAATTACGTGCCGGCCGCAGTGGCCGTGCGGTTAAAGGCGCTGCAGCCTCGAACCGCAAGACCGCTACGGTCGCAGGTTCGAATCCTGCCTCGGGCATGGATGTTTGTGATGTCCTTAGGTTTAACTAGTTCTAAGTTCTAGGGGACTAATGACCTCAGCAGTTGAGTCCCATAGTGCTCAGAGCCATTTGAACCATTTTTTGTAATTATGTAAACATCTGTCATTGATGTAGTAAAATAAATGTTTGTCTCTCTCAGTTAAATGATCAGATAGCTGTGTAATTTATGTGTTAGAGAAATATGGTACCGATGTGTAAAGTTGTATAAGCAAATACCATATTAGCTAGGGCTCCTTGTGCTTGCCAAACACATGGTACACAAAGTAAACGTGTACCCGCCTGAGGGTTAATGTAATTATACCCTCAGGTGTTACAGATTACAGCAATGGAATGAAATGTATCACGGAAAACTTTCTTTGCAATTCAAAAAAATTTAAAAATAAATGTTTTAAGTACGAAATTAATCACTCAAATGCGTGGCCTGTACCGCTAAATGTGCGTCTTGCTGTAAGATAATTCTGTGGAAGTGTCGTAGTTATCGTCCTCTGTAAGCAAAGTTCTACTGAAGTCAATGTACTCACCTCCTCATAAACAAAAGTGAAATGCTTTGCATGTAGATATCTTAGTTATTATGCTTATTGCCATGATGAAGAAAGTACTGTGCTGTAACATATTGTTGTGCTACGGAAAAGGCTGTCTCATTGTAGCTATACCACAAAAGTTACTACTAAAACATGTTTTACTTTCCAGAAGAATTCAGAAAAACTGTGCTGATATAAAACAGATACAGCACAAAAGCAATAATATAAATTGTGTCACTCATTAGTAGCGTCATGATATAATCGTGTAGCTGTCAAAGAAACCAAATACTAAGACATCTTTAATCTCACAGAAAGTACTTCACATAAAGAATGTCTTTTCAAGTAAACCAAAATGTTGCATTAAAATCTCATTAGCAGTATATGGTCTAAGTATGTAAGCCTTATAGTCGGTACGCAATCGTGCAATTAACAAGCAAGAATGTACACACACAATAACACCGTGTCCTCTGTTCACTATAACAATGCATTCGTAATTTCTGTTTAAGTAAGTTCTCTTGGTTCTTGACTGGATATTTAACTTCAAACATTGTTGCATGTTAACAGTTTCTAAGTCTGACAAACATACTAGTAATGTGAAGTGAAAAATTTTATAGCAAAGACTAAGTTAAAAAAACAGATTATCTCTCAATAAACGGTTTTACATGTGAAATGTGGTGCAATCCTTTACTCTTCAACGCAATTATCATGTGATATACGTCGGTAAGGAATACTGGAATTTTTCTCAAGGTTAGCGTCTATGTTATTTTTTTCTGAGCTAGCCGACGCACGTGGCTGCCTGCGGTGTGAGTCATTGCCTGGCTCTTTGTTGGCGCGCGTCGTTATTGGGATTAGGAGACCTAGCTTCTACAAATTCACCTTGTCGAGAGGGCCCTGCCCTGTTTGAATCCCGCCAGTTCTGATGCAATTCAGGTCCATCGTTTTGTCGGTAGTTTATATAGTTTCTTGTTTGTTGGTCGTGTGGTGGAGAATTTCTCCCGGAATCGTAACTGTGCGGTGGACCGTTGCGTCTGAAGTTATTCTGTCTCCCTTGATAATAATTATTTTGGTTCTCATATTGTCTGTTTCTCTGATTGTCTCTGTGACAGCCATTACCGCTGAGAGGTGATCTTTCCCTGTAATTATTACTACTCTGCCAACGGTTGTCATACGGGTGGTGTCTGTTTTGGTCACGATTTACGTTGTAAGAACAGCCTTGTCATGTCCATTTATTATTTCTGTCATCGTGGAATTGTGACGTATTTGACCTGTTATTGTTGTGCTCCTGTTTTCGCGTTCTGCGATTGTCAGTGTCAATTTCCAATTCTTGTAACAGTCCCTAAAAAGCTTCAATGTAGTCTTTGCAACGTCCTGCCAAAATAATTTGGCGTAAATGTTCAGGTAATTTGATTAAGCAAATGCGGATGAGTTCTGAGGGGCTGTAAGGGTTTGACAGGTACTGATTCTTGTGCAACATGTCTTCAAAATATTTCACAAGACTGGAGAATTCAGATTGTTCGAAATGTTTCATCATTATGATGCTATGTTTTACTCGGTCTTGTGTGGCTTGTGCTGAGAGGAAGGCATGGTAAAATTCTCCTTCACTGTGGCAATCGTGAATGACCGATCGCATTCTTACAGCTGGTTCATTCTTAAGTAGCCACACACAAATTCTAATCTGTGCTCTAATGATCAGTTGGGAGGAAAACAATGAGAGAATTGATGAAGCCACACTTGTGGGTGAATGTTGTCGCTGGAATTCTTAAATGTTTTGAATTTACGTGTAGTAATAAACAGCTTATAGTCAAAATCATCATGTCGGCGAGTCGCATGTCGGTCATTGTTACGTCGTTTCGGCGGTTCCATCTCAAAATTCAGTGTACCTTTCCAATTTCTTTCATAGTTTCCGAAGTGCCCTGTGTTATTATTTAGTGGCTGTTCCGTATTTCTATGTCCCTCTTCCCGTATTGGAGCGCGAGTGTCCTCTGAAATATATAAATCTTGTATTACCTGTGTCAACTGATCTTGTACTTCTCGGATTTCTCTTTGGTGTTGCGTATTAATTTGATTCTGATTTTGTTTGAATTTTCTAATTTGTTCGTACTCTTCTGTGTCAGTGAAGGCTACAGGTCTTGTGTCATTCAGATCATCATCCACCTTTGTAGATAAGTTAGTGAACTGATCCGAGAGTTCAGCTACTTTCTCCGATAGTGAACTTATTTCCTCAGTGTGTTTTTCTGAACCAAGTTTCAGAGTGTCCATTTGTGTTGAAATCGTATCTACTGTGTCCTTTAAGTTTTCCTGAGTTTTTGGAAGTTGCGTAACCGAATCGGTAGATGCAACTGAGTCAGTCTTAGCTTGCAAGGTCTCATGATTTTCATGAACAATAGTTTGCAGTTCTTTTATGGCTGCTTCGTGATTCTGTAATATATTTTCATGCCGCGAAAAAATTGGTTGGAAATGCTCACAAATTTGTGTTTTTATATCATTACAGACTTTTTGGCATTTCGATTCGATTTTATGTAATTCAATAGTTAAATCTTCACGTGTTTGTTCAAGCGTGGTGTCTAACCTTTGAAGATTTTGTTCCATTGTGTCTAACTTTTGAAGATTTTGTTCCATTGTGTCTAACTTTTGAAGATTTTGTTTCATTGTGTCTAACTTTTGAAGAGTTTGTTCCATTGTGTCTAACTTTCGAAGATTTTGTTCCATTGTGTCTAACTTCTGAAGCTTTTGCTGTGTTTGTCCTATTTGTTGTATTAATTATAATAACAATGCACTGGTGTCTGAAACATGTTCCTCAGTGCTTTTCGGCAGTGAATTTGCACCGGCAACATTCACATTTTGACAAGCAGAAAATGTGTCTTGACTTATTTGAGAAAAGAGTGAGGACCCAAAAACTGAATCTACAGCATTTGCGAGATTGTGTCCTGTCATTTCGGATTCCTGAGGGGAGCTGTTGCCGACCGATCGATCGATAATGCTTCCCTGTTCACTAATTGTTTCACTGTCTACGCCATTATTTGCCGCCCGCTCCATTTCCCTATGTACAATTACCAAATTACCACTTTGAATGTCTGTTAATTCATTACACAGTGGTGCTGATAAGCTACGCTCGTCGTCACTATTATTTCTGTTTGCTTTGGAGCCTAGTGTTACGTTTTTCACACGCTATTATTGTCACAATATTTCACACGATAACACAGAAAAGCACAATTTGAAGAGCAAAATAAGAAAACACATTAACATAGCACTGAAAATAATATCTAGTTAATTGCAAGCGCAGCTGCGAAATACTTGGTGCAAATCTACATGCATGCCACAACTGTTTTACTGTACAACAATGAAAAACTACAACCACAAAGGAAATTCTCATTATGATTATGCGCTAGCAATAAACAATAGCTACACTAATTACACAAACTACAAGAAAAAAATCAGAAGATTCCAGTGAGGTATCCTCGGCTAAGGGTCGACATATGAAACGTCCCCTTAGAAAAATTATTGAATTACTGTGCTGATAAATCTCTTACATTATTTGATTTTCAAACAGCTGAGCAAAACTGAACGTAGTCAGGCATTTCGCTCTTTACCTATTCTGATCAACACTAAACTGACACACAATATTTTTTAGCGCAACGCAATCTGACTTTCAATAATCCCTACAAAAGAATGGCCCTGACTAACATTAACCTATACCTTTCACAAATCACTTACCTCACAAAAATCTTCGTTACTCGAACTACTGCAATACAGTGAGCGCCACTACTGCCAGCTAAATAAAAGATTCAAACTACTGAAGGCACTAACTACTGATAGGCATAGTTAGCAAATGAAAGATTTTGATAGAGAACAAACAATGTATTTACCTTAATAGTGTTCAAAAGTCATAATATATATAGCAGTTCATGACATCCATTCTTACAAATGTACTGTTTCTGATGGACAAACGTCCAGATCATCCGCTCTCAAAAATCCGCCATCTCACTTCCCCACATCCACCACTGCTGGCAGCTCACCTCCAACTGCGCAACGCTACGCGCTGTTAACATCCAGCTGCCCAACACTAAAATAGCAAACAACAATGCAAACCAGCCACAGACTGCACACAGCACAGCCAGTGATTTTCATACAGAGCGCTACGTGGCGTTACCAATAAAAAAACCTAAACAGCCTACTTTTTCATATAGAGCGCTACATGGCGTTACCAACATAAAAACCTAAACAGCCTACTTACAATTGTAAAATATTTCTGTTTTCTGATGACACTACCTTGGTAGTAAAGGATGCTGTGTGCAACATTGCCACGGTTTCAAATAGTGCAGTCCATTACTTTAGTTCATGACTTGTAGATAATAAACTAAACTAAACCACGGTAAGACTCACTTTTTGCAGTTTCTAACACACATTTCAACAAAACCCGATGTTTTAACTTCACAGAATGGCCATATGATTGGTTAAACTGAACAGTTTAAATTTCTAGGTGTTCAGATGGATATGAAACTCTTATGCAAAGCCCATGTTCAGGATCTTTTTCAAAGACTTAATGCTGCCATTTTGACTATTCGAACGGTATCTGCAGTAAGTGATAGTTTTACACGAAAATTAGTCTGCTTATTTTCATTCGCTTATGTCGTATGGTATTATATTTTGGGGTAACTCTAAAAGGATATGTTTGGCAATAAGTGGTGTAAGTTCGCAAACCTCTTGTCGACCCCTGTAGACTAGTGTAGGTATTTTGACATTTGTGTCTCAATATACATATTCTTTGCTGTGGTTCCTTGTTAAGAATATCAGCTTATTCCCAAGGATAAGCAGTTTTGACTCAGTTAATACTTGGCAGAAACCCAATCTGCTTTTGGATCGGACTTCCTTGACTCTTGCGCAGAAAGGTATACGGTATACTGCTGCATCAATTTTCAATAAGCTACCACAAGAATTCAAAAATCTTAGCAGTAATCCACGCGCTTTCAAATCGAAACTGAAGAGTTTCCTCATTGGTCACTCCTTCTATTCTGTTGAGGCGTTCCTTGAAAAATTAAGGTGGTTCTTATGTTATATTGTTTATTGCGTTTACTTAATCTTATGGCTTGACTTTTTTGGGTTCAAAAATTTTTATTTTTATCTGTTAATACTTTTATGTTGTAACTTCATGTACTGACACGTTCTATGACCGTGGAGATTTGCTCCTCAATTTGGTCCAACGGAACGTGATATTTAAATAATATAAAATAAGATAAACATCAGATTTCGTTAACCCCGGCTCGCCTTTAAAGGAACCTCAAAGAGCATTTAACTTGTCTGGAGGACGAAACTTAGTCTTCATATCAAAATTTCTCAAAATCCACCAGAATTTAGCTCTGTGTTCCCAGCATATGGTAGGAAACCAGTTGATATACAAAGATTCATCTTGTTATACATCTGGTGATGATCTGAACTCCAGGGCACGAAGTATCTTCTTCTCGGGGGTGGACCATCGAAAAAATGTTTCAACTTGACTTGAAGAGCCTGCAGTGAGCAGGGTTCCACAAGTCATTTTGCCGGTAAAGCTTACGAAGTCATAAATATTTATGTTATTTTCTACATGTAGTAACGTTGTGCCTATCGGTACCTATCTCATGTACTTTGTGCAAGTGCTGGCATATTGATCGTACCTGAAGAACGTCGTATTTCGAAACTGGCAAATCCTGTTGATAAACAAATCTTTATTAATTACTGGTTTCGATCATCTGATCATTTTAAGGTATAAAATTATTTACAAGAGCCTATATGGCAGCTTCCTTACTGTGGCATCAAATAAAGTACAAACCAATCAGAATTAATTCCTGTGATTAGACGAATATATTAAACAGTGAATTAAATGCATTGGTGTAGTTGATTAATCTTTGTGTCCTGTCGAGTGCCACGTTCCTTCATTCTATGTAGAGTGCATTCTCCTCTGTCATAAGAGCATTCTCAACATCGGCCTGTCAATAACTCACTGACAGTATTAAGAAAATAGCTCTGTTATCCATTAACTTACTAACGGAAAAACCTGCCTTTTGCCCAGACTACTGAACTACATATTTTTCTGATAATTGGAAAAAGGATTTATGTCATTACTTAACGTAGCGACGCCTTAAATCAATTGGTAACTTTGCTTGAATCTGGGGAAAAGCCGTGTAACTGTAATGGCTGTTTGTTTCTAAATTTCAAAAGATATTTAATTCTGCAAGAATTTTGCAAGTAGGCAAAGTTGGGAATATCTAATGAGTGACTGTAAAAAAAAAAAAAAAAAAAAAAAAAAAGTATCTCACCCTTAATTTTCTAGGTAATACGCACCGTACATTTGCCAGGCGTCTTTAGAAGAATAAGCTCGGCATATGAGCGTTGTATTTCCGTTGCTCAGTGAAAGGATTTTGACAATTTACGGGTCTTGGTCACATCTTCATTAATGAGATTTTCATTGAGCTTGGAGTCTTCGCTCAACTAACAACGCCTGCCTCCGATGTGGACTGCAACCCGTCAGACACACAAGCCTTGCTGAGTTGCAGCCAGTTGTCGGGGTGGCGCTGTCGGGGGAAGTGGAAGAATCCTCAGGGTTTAACGCCCCGTCGACATCGAGGTCAGTAGAGACGCAGCACGAGCTCGGATAGTTTCAAGGATGGGGGAGGAAATTGGCTGTCAACTTTCAAAGGAACCGTTCCGACATTTGCCTGGAGCGATTTAGGGAAACCACTAAAAGCGTAAATCCGGATGGCGGACACAGATTTGAACAGTCCCGAAACAAGGCCAGTGTGCTGTCCACTGCGCCACCTCGCTCCACTTTTATCCATCCTGGGATCGATTTTCGCCAGTTTTTATCCATCCTGGGATCGATTTTCGCCTGTTTCTGATACAGATACTGGTGAGATGTCGGTCCCGGGAATTCCAAAACCGTATCAAAATCTCTACAGCAGTTTCTCAGACTAGCCCAGACATATAAATAGAAGCGAGCAGAGGACTTCCCTTTATATACAGCTATGTAAATATAGACGACTAAACAAATTATTTTTTATTTACTTACTAAAACATGACCACAGCTTACATTTTATGTTCGCATGCAGTAATGCTGGTATATTGTAGTTCTCACGGATGGTGTATGCAATGAGCGTTCTACTGGCAAAAAGATATTTTTGTGTGATACAATTAAAATTTAACAATTTTCATATTTTTTCTCTACTTGTACTGTGAAACCTTGCTTCTTGCCAAAATTTGTGATTCTACGGCAATGGGAGATACCCTATAGGTTCTGACGAGTGAGTTTGCGAGAATAAAGATATGTGACATATATAGCCGAATACTTTGACTGAATTGACTTAAAAGCTTAAACTTTTTTCACTGCCAATGGACTGTAGATTTTAACACGAGACACAAATTTGAGCTTGATGCGTCTATCCATTCCTGAGAGAAGGGGTTCTTAACAGTCCGATCGACAGACGGACAACAAACGGATCCGATAAGGGTTCCGTATTTACGGAATGATGCACAGAAACCTAAAAAACGACGCACCATGAGGGAATTTCCCGAATGGGATGGTAATTGGTAGATGTGATGTACATGTAGACAGACAAACGAATACAGTTTTAGGAAAGATGGATCTTTATTCAAGGAAAAGAGCTTCACAAACTCAGCAAGTCAATAACGCATACATCCACCTCTAGCCCTTATGCAAGCAGTTATCCGGATTAGAATTCATTGACAGAGCTGTTAGATGTCCTCCTGAAGTGCGTCATGCCAACTTATGTCCAATTGGTACGTTACATCGTCAAAAACTCGAAATGGCTTGAGGGCCCTGCTCAAAATGCTCCAGAAGTTCTCGGAAGAGATACGGCGATCTTCCTGGCCAAGGTAAGGTTTGGCAAGAACGAAGGAAAGGCAATAGAAACTCCATCCGTGTGCAACAGAACATTATCTTGCTGAAAAAATGGTTCAAATGGCTCTGATCACTATGGGACTTAACATCTGAGGTCATCTGTCCCCTAGAACCTAGACCTACTTAAACCTAACTAACCTAAGGACATCACACACATCCATGCCCGAGGCAGGATACGAACCTTCGACCGTAGCGGTCGCGCGGTTCCAAACTGAAGTGCCTAGAACCGCTCGGCCACCACGGCCGGCTTCTTGCTGAAATGTAAGCCCAGGATGGCTTGCCATGAAGGGCAACAAAACGGGGCATAAAATACAGTCGACGTACCGCTGCGCTGTAAGGATTCCATGTTTGGCAACCAGAGGGTCCTGCTAGGAAAAGTAATGTCATCCCAGACCATTGATCCTGATTGTCAGACTGTATGGCGGGTGACAGACTGATATACCACCACTGTCAGGGGCGTCTGCGGACAGGCTTCGCTGGACGTCGGGGCTTAATTCGAAGCAAAACTCATCACTGAAGACAATTCTACTCCAGTCAAGGAGATTCCGGGTCGACTGTGCCCGACGCCTCAGCAAACGGGCTTGGTGGCGTACAGAGGTCAGTGGTAGTCGGCACTGTTGGCGCATTGACCACTGTCCCTTTCCTGTCAGCCACCTGTTAATGGTTCTTGTGGTCACCGAAGCACCAGTAGCACGTCCGATCTATTACAATGATGAATCTTGGGCTCCGACTGCCTCTTTGACCACGGCTCGGTCCTCAACTTCTGTCGTCTGTTGAGGTCGACCGCTTCTTGACGCCGTGTTCGGCCTAGGTTCACCCACTCCTGCCAACATCGTGGAATATTGGCGTCGCTCCTACTCAAATGTCGAGCGATTTGCCTATTACTGTAAACGGCTTCTTTCAGCTCAACTACACGTTTTCTCTCAAATGCTGGCATCTCTGTACATTGTTCAAGCACCTATCTGTGAGGAGGTATACTTACTGTCCCACTGAGTACATAGAATGAAATTCTGAAAGAGTTTATGCCCTGGTATCGACATGTCCCCTGTTTACTATCCTCGCCAGCTGCGCGGTGAAATTGCGCTGCAGCGTCACACGTTTATCTATCGACGGCCAGAGTTTTCAAATTTTCAGATTCCACACATGTATGAGTATCAATTTCGGACCAATTTGCATACCTCCTTCGTTGTGAGTTTTTCCTTTTTCTAATTTTTTTAGAGTGTAATTGTCCGTCTTTATAGTTATTTATATTTTTTTAAATATTCGTCTCAACGTGTTTCGGCCACAGGCATAATCAGAATCACATTTAAAATCTTGATACACTCTACCTCGCCATTTCAGATGAACACTTGTACCCTTTTTGGAAAGCAATATGTAAGCAGGCTGTTTAGGTTTTTATGTTGGTAACGCCACGTAGCGCTCTGTATGAAAATCACTGACTGTGCTGTAAAGTCCCCTTAGAAAAATTATAAATGACTGTGCTGATAAACCTCTTACCTTATTTGATTTTCAAACAGCTGAGCAAAACTGAACGTACTCAGACATTTCTCTCTTTACTTATTCTGATCATCACTAAACTGATACACAACTTTTTTTTCTTTTTTTAGCGCAACGCAATCTGACTTTCAATAATCCCTACAAAAGAATGGTCCTGACTAACAATAACCTATACTTTTCATGAATCACTTACCTCAAAAAAATCTTCGTTACTCGCACTACTACAATACAGCGAGCGCCAATAGTGCCAGCTAAATGAAAGATTCTAACTGCTGAAGGCACTAACTACTGATAGACATAGTTAGCAAATGAAAGATTTTGATAGAGAACAAACAATGTATTTACCTTAATAGTGTTCAAAAGTCATAATATATAGATCAGTTCATGACATCCAGTCTTACAAATTTCCTTTTTGCTGATGGACACACATCCAGATCGTCCGCTCTCAAAACTCTGCCATCTCTCTCCCCACATCCACCACTGCTGGCGGCTCACCTCCAACTGCGCAACGCTACGCGCTGTTCACATCCAACTGCCCAACACTACAATAGCGAATATTCCAACAATGTGCCCAACCAGCCACAGACTGCACACAGCTCAGTCAGCGATTTTCATACAGAGCGCTACGTGGCGTTACCAACATAAAAACCTAAACAGCCTGCTTACAAATGTAGCAATGATTCCGCTTGTCATGGATTCGACAAGTGGTTGGTAGGTTTCCAAAGATATGTGGCAGGAGGTGACATACTTACAGGTCATGCAGTTCCCACAAATTACAGGCCGGAGGGCGCAAACCTGCGCTCTGTAGCGTCCCAGATGCGTTGCATCGGGCTCAGTCGGGCGAATTTAGTGACCAAGACTGGAGGTTACCCTCCTGGAAGATGCCATCCAGTTCACGCAGTACGCGGTAGGCATGGAGGCTTCGAGTACTGCGACAGGTCCAATGGTAGACGAGGTTAATGTCCGCTGTAGCAGATAATAGTGTCCTCACGGACTTGTGTCATGTTTGTTTCGAACAGCCGTTCGCCAACGTCGAAGTGTCAGAGAACCTTCCCCGGACTGAACTACATCCTCTACACTCTGCGTGTTAAGCGCATGTTAGGCTGTTGGCGCACCCAATGTCTTGCATCATTGGAAAACAGGCAGTACGGTGGCACACTAAACGTCTTCAGTCAGCTACTGTTTAGTTTCTGTGTTTCGTGGCTCATTGAAAACGTGCAGCTTCATTTGGTGTTGCGTGCAATGGCATTTTTCGATGCGCAGTGCTCCAAATGTTCATTACATACAGATCCCTTTGCAATGTTCGCTCAGGAACTAGTTGAGCTGCACCTATATTCACCGACAGCAGCAGCAGTCCCTGTCGGGCTTACTGCTTGTCGTAGGCAAAGCGTAACACGTGACTCCAGTCCCTCTTGTTTAGGACCTTTTTTAAGGCTCTGTCCTCATACCGTGCTGCATGGTTGCGAGAGGCACATCATCTCTCGTACATAGTTCGGACGTTCCACACTGATACACCAACATTTTGGGTCACGGGCGTCATCAAATACGATGGCACATTCCTGCCATTCTGTGATGTCTACGCGCTGACACATCTTACTCCGCTAATTCCGCATACAACCCACTAACACGTTCATGTCACTTCGCTACCGTGACTTACAGTCAGCGATCACCGCCTGGTGATGCTTCTGCGCCGTCTACACCGCTCAGGGTGAGCGGTGCGTCCTCTTTAGCTAGTGAGTTATACAACTGTCCGCTGAGCTTGTCGACGAAATGAGAGCTTTAACTGTCGATGAGCTTCGTAATTTTCCAAATGCCAATAGCTCTTGGAGATATCTCAGCTGTACAAAATTTTCAGCTTTTGCTTTTCTGAAGATATTGAAATGTTTCGCCTTTCTGTTCACTCACCATCTCGCTCTTATTGCGCACTGTGAGTGAAATTTGGTGCGTACCTCAAACACAGCCCTCCCATATCCATTGAAATGCTAATTTTGTTAATGGATCAACTTAATTAAAGCTTTTTAGTACCGCCAATAACAATGTTTTAGTCAAAGAAGACCTAGGTAAACTAAAAGTTAAATTACCTGCTCAAAACCTATAGTGATTACACAGGTACTGTCACAGTGACAGGTTATGATGTCTTTCTTATCACAGGGGAGAGTATCCTATTATCGCGTAACGGCTTAAATTTAAATTAGTCAGTAAATTATCACTCTTTAAGTTATGAAAACTATGCTATACTGGTACTAGGGAATGTTGAAACACCATTCTTGCAGAAGATCTTCCGAATGTTTTCTCTTTCTGAAACAGCAGAACAAAGAATTAAAAAGTGTAATTTTTGTCCACGGAAAATGTGGTTCCCAATTTCGGGTTTCCTTATTACGAGCTGTAAATAAAGACTAAAATTTAATGAATGACTAACATAGATTTTATTCGCACCAAATGATTGTTTCAAAAAAAAAAAAAAAAAAAAAAAAAAGTTCTGCATAACTTTCGGTTACTCTGCAGACATGTCAGCTATAACAAGAAAAAATATTCATTCTGTGTGCTTTTTGATACAGAAGTCACATTTAAAAATTTTCCAAGTATCATCGGCGACACCTCCACAAAGCTCGTAACATCAGCGAAAGCAACCGATGCACTTAATCCAGGTTTGTTTTGAGGTATCAGTTGATCAGAGTTGGTCGCAGGAAATGCACTCCTCGTCCTCTTCATATTCAGATGGTGTGTCTTTGAACATGATATCATCCAGTTGTCTACTCACCTGTCTGTAAAATCTCCCCTACAAAGTTCAAGATGGATTCCTCAAACACAGGGGTTGTGAAATTCACGTTGCTCCGTACGTCCATGAAAACCACAGCGTAAGAGACAAGGTGCCCAGATTGATGCTGTGTTCCTAGACTTCAGGATGGCATTTGATACAGTTTCACAACGTCGTTTAGTGAAAACCAGTAACTCCCGATCACCGAGATTTTAAAGAATCGAACTCCCATGTGTAAAGGAGCTTCTAACGTCTCATTACTATACGCTTTCTGCGAGACAAACCTTTTTCCTTTCATTATTTTATGGAATGTAAGCGAGATGATGACTACAAAAGGTTTAAGGTTTGTCATAAGCCGTTAAGTGGTCTTATTCTCACATACCGGATAAATATAGCCTGGGTTATACGCACGTTATGAATTATGCTGCCTCAAGAAGTAAGCACAGTTTCTAACTTGAGTACTTGACTTACTGTGGTGAACCTTTTATGTAGTAGCTTAATGACAGATTACGACAGCATTTTAAATTTTTTAATTCGATCAGTAACTACATGAAGTACTGGAAATAAAATTATTATTGCACCTACCAGACATAATAGCGAACCTGCAACTGTTAACCGGGAAGTATCTTAGCCGTTTAGTGACATAGATAATTCGAGCTTGCCGAGGACTTTCTAGTTCAAATGGTTCAAATGGCTCTGAGCACTATGGGGCTTAACATCTGAGGTCATAAGTCCCCTAGAACTTAGAACTACTTAAACCTAACTAACCTAAGGACATCACACACATCCATGCCCGAGGCAGGATTCGAACCTGCGACCGTAGCGGTCGCGCGGTTCCAGACTGAAGCGCCTTTAACCGCGTGGCCACACTGGCCGGCGACTTTCTAGTAGATAGGTGTTCCTGGTAGGGCGAAATCAAGAGATGTAGAGGTAATTTGTGGCGCAGCCTAAGGAAGTATTAAAGGCTCGTTACTATTCACAATATACAGGGTGGTCCATTGATCGTGACCTGGCCAAAAATCTCACGAAATAAGCGGCGAACGAAAAAACTACGAAGAACGAAACTTTTCTAGCTTGAAGGGGGAAGCCAGATGGCGCTATGGTTGACCAGCTAGCAGCGCTACCATAGGTCAAACGGATATCAACTGCGTTTTTTTAAAATAGGAACCCCCATTTTTTATTACATATTCGTGTAGTACGTAAAGAAATATGAATGTTTTAGTTGGACCACTTCTTTCGCTTTGTGATAGATGCCGCTGTAATACTCATAAACATATGGCTCACAATTTTAGACGAACTGTTGGTAACAGGTAGGTTTTTTTAAAATTAGAATACAGGACGCAGGTACTTTTGAAAATTTCGGTTGCTCCAATGCGATACATGTACCTTTGTAAACTTACCATTTCTGAGAACGCATGCTGTTGCAGCGTGATTACCTGTAAATTAATGCAAGAAATGCTCAAAATGATATCCGTCAACATCAATGCATTTGGCAATACGTGTAACGAAATTCCTCTCAACAGCAAGTAGCTCGCCTTCCGTAATATTCGCACATGCATTGACAATGCGCTGACGCATGTTGTCAGGCGTTGTCGGTGGATCACGATAGCAAATATCCTTCTACTTTCCCCACAGAAAGAAATCCGGGGACGTCAGATCCGGTGAACGTGCAGGCCATGGTATGATGCTTCAACGACCAATCCACCTCTCATGAAATATGCTATTCAACCGCACGCGAGCTATGTGCCGGACTTCCATCATATTGGAAGTAGATCGCCAATCTGTCATGCAGTGAAACATCTTGTAGTAACATCGGTAGAACATTACGTAGGAAATCAGCATACAATGCACCATTTAGATTGCCATCGATAAAATGGGGGCCAATTATTCTCCCTCCCATAGTGCCGCACCATACATTAACCCGCCAAGGTCGCTGATGTTCCACTTGTCGCAGCCATCGTGGATTTTCCGTTGCCCAATAGTGCATATTATGCCGGTTTACGTTATCGCTATTGGTGAATGACGCTTCGTCGCTAAATAGAACGCGTGCAAAAAAGCTCTCATCGTCCCGTAATTTCTCTTGCGCCCAGTGGCAGAACTGTACACGACATTCAAAGTCGTCGCCATGCAATTCCTGGTGCTTAGAAATATGGTACGGGTGCAATCGATGTTGATGTAGCATTCTCAACACCGACGTTTTTGAGATTCCCGATTCTCGCGTAATTTGCTACTGATGTGCGGATTAGTCGCGACAGCAGCTAAAACACCTACTTGGACATCATCATTTGTTGTAGGTCGTGGTTGACGTTTCACATGTGGCTGAACACTTCCTGTTTCCTTAAATAACGTAACTATCCAACGAACGGTCCGGCCACTTGGATGATGTCGTCCAGGATACCGAGCAGCATACATAGCGCCCGTTGGGCATTTTGATCACAATGGTCATACATCAACACGATATCGACCTTTTCCGCAATTGGTAAACGGTTCATTTTAACACGGTTAATGTATCACGAAGCGAATACCGTCCGCACTGGCGGAGATGTTACGTGATACCACGTACTTATACGTTTGTGACAATTACAACGCCATCTATCACAAAGCGAAAAAGGGGTCCAACTAAAACACTCATATTTCTTTACGTACTACACGAATATGTAATAAAAATGGGGGTTCCTGTTTTTAAAAAACGCAGTTAATATCCGTTTGACCCATGGCAGTGCCATCTAGCGGGCCAACCATAGCGCTATCTGGTTTCCCCCTTCATGCTAGACGAGTTCCGTTCTTTGTAGTTTTTTCGTTTGGTGCTTATGTCGTGAGATATTTGCCCCGGTGACTATCAATGGACCACCCTGTATATAAGTGATATGGTGGATAATGCTACAGGCCCTGTGGAGCTATTCGCGGGTGATGCTGTTGTCTGTAGACAGATTGCAACGCCAGACAATTGTGGCGACTTGCACGAAACACTGTAGAGGATCGATGGTCGCTGCAGGGGCTACCAGTTGAATCTCAACTTAAGCAAATCTAACGTGTACCGCATACATAGGAAGGAAGGCACATTATTGTATAAGTGTGATTACATGATGGCAGAACAATCGCTGGAAACAGTCAGCATCAATAAATGGGCGAAGATACCTGCTCCTGTTAATTACATTACTGGACGACAACTCACTGAAAACAGCAGCTATCACAAAATACACAGGAGTAACCACAGGAGCAACCTGAAGTGGAATGACCACATATAAATTTTGGAAATAGCAACTAGCGGGCGGAGATCCGTTGGGAGAATTATAAAGGAAATTTAATTCAACGACGAAAGAAGTGGCTCACAAATCAGTTTTGCGATCGACTTTGCGTACTGATCATTATTCTGAGCCCCTTACCAGACTGGTTTACTAGATGAGGAAGAACCAACGAAAACCGGGGCATTCGTTACTGTATCGTTTAGTCAATGCGAGTGCGTTCCACGGATACTGAACAGATCCCACTGGCAGGCGCTACAAGGGATTGTTGTTTCTCTGTGGGAATTATGGGGGGACTACGTTCCGGGAAGAGTCGGGAAACATGTTACTTCCTCCCACATGCTTACCAGAAGTACCCTCCCGGTATGTGGAGTATACAGTTTCTGATCAAAACTATCCGGACATTAATGTCGGGCGTGTCTAGCCCTCGACTTTATGACGGCTTGAATTCTGCTGGAGACACTGCACTGTCAGTTAATTATCTGAGTGTGTGTGGAGGAATGCCAGCTCATTCCTACTCGAGATCCGAAACCAAAGAAGGTATCGATGTTGGACGCTGGAGCCTGCAGAGATTCGACTACATAATTCATCCCAAACGTGTTCCATTGCGTTCACGTCGAGACTCTGGGCAGACCAGTCCACTTAAGGAATGTTATTGTCGACAAACCATTGCCTCACACATGCTGCTTCAGGACAGGGAGCGTTGTTACGCTGATTAAAATATCATGATCTCTGAACCGTTCCTATGTTGTAAGCAGTAGACTGTGCTGTAGAATATGTTTATATCCTCCTGTATTTAGTGTTTCCTTACGTGTAATAAGAAGACTTCAATCTAGCCAGGGAAAACAGCCCAAACTGCAACATTGTCACCTCCGTAGTTCACTGTTGACACCTCACGTGATGGCACGCAACGTCCTCCAGGTATTGATCCAACCCAAACCCTTTCGTCGGATTGCCACACGGTACAGCGTGATTCATCACTCCAAGTCACCCCTTTCCAGTCGTCTACTATCCAGTGGCGTCACTGTTTAGACCACCTCAAGCATCGCTTAGCATCGAATACACAAATATGTTGTTTAAGAGGAGTTGCTCGACCATTGTACCTCATTATTTTTAACTCCTTACGCACAGTCATTGTGTAGCACGACTACTGGTAGCACTTCGCAACTCGCGAGTGATTCCTGTGGTGTCACCGCCAGACACCACACTTGCTAGGTGGTAGCCTTTAAATCGGCCGCGGTCCGTTAGTATACGTCGGACCCGCGTGTCGCCACTATCAGTGATTGCAGACAGAGCGCCGCCACACGGCAGGCCTAGAGACACTTCCTAGCACTCGCCCCAGTTGTACAGCCGACTTTGCTAGCGATGGTTCACTGACAAAATATGTTCTCATTTGCCGAGACGATAGTTAGCATAGCCTTCAGCTACGTCATTTGCTACGACCTAGCAAGGCGCCATTATCAGTTGCTATTGATATTGTAAATAATGTACAGACAAGAGCTACGTTCTATATTAATGGATTAAAGTTAAGTATTCCACCATCTGCGTCCGTTTTTCTAAGTTCTAATTCCCTTGTCCTGTTCCAGACCTCACGCCAGCCCGCGTGAGCTTAAACGCGTCCCTTTCGGCTTCCTCTAAATTTAGTGGGTTGGTCTCCTGCCAATCAACAACAATTCCTTCCTTCGATTTCATGCGATAGACCGTACTTGTCCGTCAGTAAACGAGCGCTGCCCGGTCTTGATTTGGCTGTCGTTCTTCCTTCGCGTTTCCACTTCACAATCATATCACGAACAATGGTGTTGGGAAGCTTTGGAAAGATTCATATGCCACTGATGGATTTGTCGCTCATGTGATATCCAATGACTAGTCCATTGAGGTCTCCTGACCGGCCCGCTCCGCTGTTGCTGCGTTTCTGCTGACAACGCAGTACTCCCCGCCTCCTTTAATAGTGACGGGTCTGTTTCTCACGATGTGTAGTAGTGGCCAGTTTCGCATTACATACGGGTGTCTGGATTACGTAGTGGACGTTTAGGTGCAGATGTAACAGACTGCTCACTTGTGGTGTTTTCACTCGCGCAACATACAGCATTATAGTAGTAACATTACGGAGTCAAACGTGACACATCTTCAAATGGGACAACCCTTGCCGTGACTTTTGGGCGCTGAGTGTAAGTCACGGACATGGACAGAACACCACGCTGGAAAGTAAATTCCACAAACACGTATGGATTTTGCGTGTTTTTTTTTTTTTTTTTTTTTTAAATTGTGTCTTTGAAAACTAGTTGACGAAATATTTTGCACAGACGCGTTAAGTGGAATGCGATGCGGTAACGAGAAAGTTACGAAGGGTGCTCCGGGTTGCGCGCGTGCCGCGGCGAGGCCGGCTGCGGAAGACGGATGCCCGATGCGGCGCCCTGACGGCCGCCAGATAAGGAGCCCCCAGATAAGCGGACACTGCCGGCGACAGCCGAACCCAGCGCCGCCGGAAAGCCGCCGCCGTGGCTGCGAGAGATCTGCCTGCAGCCCGGCCGCGGGATGACGCTACATGCAGCGCGATAACTGGGCTAATTAACTACAAAGTGGTTACAGTATGCTTACAAACATGTTTGTAAGTGTCGCTTTGAGCAAACATTATATTTTTTCTTCTTTTTATCCAAACATATTTCGCTGAAGTAACGGTATCATCATTTGGTTTTTTAATTACCTTTCTATAAAATAACTATCTGTACGCGTAAAATTTCTGTTTTTAAGAAAAGTATACCCTGATTTGAAGCTAGCCAAAAATTTTACAAGTACACCTTCTTTACTCATGCTGTGGTTTTTGTGACAGATGCAACCATAGAGAACATAATGCAGAAAACTACACTACTGGCCATTAAAATTGCTACACCACGAAGATGACGTGCTACATACGCGAAATTTAACCGACAGGAAGAAGATGTTGTGATATGCAAATGATTAGCTTTTCAGAGCATTCACGCAAAATTGACGCCGGTGGTGACACCTACAACGTGCTGACACGAGAAAGTTTCCAACCGATTTCTCATACACAAACAGCAGTTGACCGGCGTTGCCTGGTGGATCGTTGTTGTGATGCCTCGTGTAAGGAGCAGAAATGCGTACCATCACGTTCCCGACTTTGATAAAGGTCGGATTGTAGCCTATCGCGATTGCGGTTTATTGTATCGCGACATTGCTGCTCGCGTTGGTCGAGATCCAATGACTGTTAGCAGACTATGGAATTGGTGGGTTCAGGAGGGTAATACGGAACGCCGTGCTGGATCTCAACGGCCTCGTATCACTGGCAATCGAGATGACAGGCATCTTATCCGCATGGCTGTAACGGATCGTGCAGCTACGTCTCGATCCATGAGTCAACAGATGGGGACGTTTGCAAAGACAACAACCGTCTGCACGAACAGTTCGACGGAGTTTGCAGCAGGATGGACTATCAACTCGGAGACAGTAGCTGCGGCTACCCTTGACGCTGCATCACAGACAGGAGCGCCTACGATTGTGTACTCAACGAACAACCTGGGTGTACGAATGGCAAAACGTCATTTTTTTCGGATGAATCCAGGTTCTGTTAACACCATTATGACGGTCACATCCGTGTTTGGCGACATTGCGGTGAATGCACATTGGAAGCGTGTATTCGTCATCGCCATACTGGCGTATCACCCGGCGTGATGGTATGTGGTGCCATTGGTTACACGTTTCGGTCACCTCTCGTTCGCATTGACGGCACTTTGAACAGTGGACGTTACATTTCAGATGTGTTACGACCCGTGGCTCTACCCTTCATTCCATCCCTGCGAAACCCTACATTTCAGCAGGATAATGCACGACCGCATGTTGCAGGTCCTGTATGGGCCTTTCTGTATACAGAAAATGTTCGACTGCTGCCCTGGCCAGCACATTCTCCAGATCTCTCACCAACTGAAAACATCTGGTTAATGGTGGCCGAGCAACTGGCTCGTCACAATACGCCAGTCACTACTCTTAATGAACTGTGATATCGTGTTGAAGCTGTACCTGTACACGCCATCCAAGCTCTGTTTGACTCAATGCCCAGGCGTATGAAGGCCGTTATTACGGCCAGAGGTGGTTGTTCTGGGTACTGAATTCTCAGGATATATGCACCCAAATTGTGTGAAAATATAATCACATGTCAGTTCTAGTATAATATATTTGTCCAATGAATACCCGTTTATCATCTGCATTTCTTCTTGGTGTAGCAATTTTAATGGCCAGTAGTGTATTTACATCGAAAATTTAGGAATGTGAATGTCAGACTGTTTTTGTTATTACAATGTGTGTGTGTGTGTGTGTGTGTGTGTGTGTTTATACACTCAGTACCTTTCCATTTCAGGTTTCCCTATTATCTTCATTGTGAAACTGCACTTTTAAACGTGCTCTGTGTCACTCTTTGAAAGCTATGAAAACAAGATGGTGAACAGTGTGTTCTGGTCAGGGGTTTCGAATTATTTTTTGTTATTAGGCATTGAGTAGTGTGTCTGATACCGTATCAGATAGCTCACATACACATACACATATACACTCCTGGAAATTGAAATAAGAACACCGTGAATTCATTGTCCCAGGAAGGGGAAACTTTATTGACACATTCCTAGGGTCAGATACATCACATGATCACACTGACAGAACCACAGGCACATAGACACAGGCAACAGAGCATGCACAATGTCGGCACTAGTACAGTGTATATCCACCTTTCGCAGCAATGCAGGCTGCTATTCTCCCATGGAGACGATCGTAGAGATGCTGGATGTAGTCCTGTGGAACGGCTTGCCATGCCATTTCCACCTGGCGCCTCAGTTGGACCAGCGTTCGTGCTGGACGTGCAGACCGCGTGAGACGACGCTTCATCCAGTCCCAAACATGCTCAATGGGGGACAGATCCGGAGATCTTGCTGGCCAGGGTAGTTGACTTACACCTTCTAGAGCACGTTGGGTGGCACGGGATACATGCGGACGTGCATTGTCCTGTTGGAACAGCAAGTTCCCTTGCCGGTCTAGGAATGGTAGAACGATGGGTTCGATGACGGTTTGGATGTACCGTGCACTATTCAGTGTCCCCTCGACGATCACCAGTGGTGTACGGCCAGTGTAGGAGATCGCTCCCCACACCATGATGCCGGGTGTTGGCCCTGTGTGCCTCGGTCGTATGCAGTCCTGATTGTGGCGCTCACCTGCACGGCGCCAAACACGCATACGACCATCATTGGCACCAAGGCAGAAGCGACTCTCATCGCTGAAGACGACACGTCTCCATTCGTCCCTCCATTCACGCCTGTCGCGACACCACTGGAGGCGGGCTGCACGATGTTGGGGCGTGAGCGGAAGACGGCCTAACGGTGTGCGGGACCATAGCCCAGGTTCATGGAGACGGTTGCGAATGGTCCTCGCCGATACCCCAGGAGCAACAGTGTCCCTAATTTGCTGGGAAATGGCGGTGCGGTCCCCTACGGCACTGCGTAGGATCCTACGGTCTTGGCGTGCATCCGTGCGTCGCTGCGGTCCGGTCCCTGGTCGACGGGCACGTGCACCTTCCGCCGACCACTGGCGACAACATCGATGTACTGTGGAGACCTCACGCCCCACGTGTTGAGCAATTCGGCGGTACGTCCACCCGGCCTCCCGCATGCCCACTATACGCCCTCGCTCAAAGTCCGTCAACTGCACATACGGTTCACGTCCACGCTGTCGCGGCATGCTACCAGTGTTAAAGACTGCGATGGAGCTCCGTATGCCACGGCAAACTGGCTGACACTGACGGCGGCGGTGCACAAATGCTGTGCAGCTAGCGCCATTCGACGGGCAACACCGCGGTTCCTGGTGTGTCCACTGTGCCGTGCGTGTGATCATTGCTTGTACAGCCCTCTCGCAGTGTCCGGAGCAAGTATGGTGGGTCTCACACACCGGTGTCAATGTGTTCTTTTTTCCATTTCCAGGAGTGTATACACACGCAGGAGTATCAAGCGCACCTCTCAAAGATTAAGACCGAAAGAAATGTAAATAACTTTCTGCATTAAGTACTCTATAGTTGCAGATGACAAACTGAGAAAAAAAAGTTATAACTCAAAATACTGTGTGGAAAGCCACAAAAAACTACTGAATTTTTTAACATGGTATATGTGAAGAAAAATGTCTGTTTCAAATTTGTGTATACTATGCTTTAAACCTGAAATTTTACATGTACAGAGAGTAAATAGTCTATTTAATAGAAAGAAAACAAAATGCTGCTGATGACATTGTGACTACAGCGAAACATGTGCGGGAAAAAAGAAGAAAATATTGAGTTCGCTCGAGGCAGAACGTATCCAAGTATAAAATTCTTCGTTTGTCTTTCATTATTGTATTTGTTCTGTTTGTACGTGTTTGTTTCAATTATCTCTTCTGTCAGACGTGTGCTGTGCAATGAAATCTTCTACAAGTTCATTACTCGCCAAAGCGAAACGTAGACGCGACCGTAATAAGACTGATTTGGTCACGTGAACAGGTACAGGTGCGTTCAAGTTCAAAGCAGCGCGTGCAGCTTCTACTCTTCAGAGCGTAGCGATACGCAGTTCGCGCATTAGTTCAGAGAACTTTGATGCCTACAGGATGTATACTGCTGTATGTTCTTAGTGTAATAGGTTTATTATAATAGTATTTTATGTTTAACGTAAAAGAGTTTGTCTGTCACATTTAAGTCACGGAGATCTGGCGGGTGGTGACGGCTATACTTCGCGCAAAGCGAGTGTATTGCGTCTCCGCAAACACTACCTACACAGTAAAAACAAGTCTGAAGCTGTACTTCATCTCTTGCCATGAATGTGATCCTATAATGAAGTAAATGAATGAATAGTGGGTCTCATGTATGTCTTTAAAAATTTAATCAATCTCCCCTTGGCAACTTTAGAATGAGATTCACTTCTATGGTATGAGTTAAAACGTCTTATTACGTAGCAACCACTGTAAATCGTTGATGTGAATAAACCAGGTCAAAGTGCTTTATGGAGAATAACGAATATTCCCTGAATGATACTTACTACCTTATTTACCGAAGAGGAGGACAATTTCAGTTGTATTTATTATGGAATTTTAACTGACTAGTGAGAAGCGTGTGAAAAAATTATTCAATTTTTACACATGCTAGAAGTCAGCGCTATTTCTTCTGTCTTATGTAAGATGACGTAACTTTTGAAAGAATATTTCGGTGTTTCAAAGATACGAAAGAGCTACAAACTATAATTTAATGATAAATACGAAGGCCAGTGGAATATTTGTGTTGAAAAGTACTGTTTTCAAGCGTAATTGCTAGCGCAGAAGACAATGATTCGCCGATTTTATTCAGTGTCTGCGTCGCTGGTTTTCTCTACAACAAAGAGAAATTCACGACTATTGTCTCAAAGTGATTGCAAAAAGAATCTTCATTTCTTTACCACGTTCTTCCACAAATAAGGCGGGCTTGCAAACATACATTGGAAGAATCCTAAGGAAATGCAGTCCTAAAACAAAGGAAGTAGGTTACAGTACACTTGTTCGCCTACTGCTTGAATACTGCTCACTGGTGTGGGATCTGTACCAGATAGCGTTGATAGAAGAGATAGAGAATATCCAACGGACAGCAGCGCGCTTCGTTACAGGATCATTTAGTAATCGCGAAAGCGTTACGGAGATGATAGATAAACTCCAGTGGAAGACTCTCCAAGAGAGAAGCTCAGTAGCTCGGTACGGGCTTTCGTTGAAGTTTAGAGAACATACCTTCACCGAGGATTCAAGCATTATATTGCTCCCTCCTACGTATATCTCGCGAAGAGACCATGTGGATAAAATCAGAGAGATTATAGCCCACACAGAAGCATACCGACAATCTTCCTTTTCACGAACAATACGAGACAGAGCACCGAGTGACATTATACAGAGTGCACTATCCGAAAATAACCTCGAGCAATTAAACAGAAAACCGACTCGTGGAAATAACATCTTGGACCTACTGATAACTAACAGACCCGAACTTTTCGACTCTGTAAGCGCAGAACAGGGAATCAGTGATCATAAGGCCCTGAATATGGAAGAAAATAGGAATATAAAAAAATAGGAATATAAAAAAAAGGGAGGAAGGTTTATCTGTTTAGCAAGAGTAATAGAAGGCAGATTTCAGACTACCAAATAGATCAAAACGAAAATTTCTGTTCCGACACTGACAATGTTGAGTGTTTATGAAAAAAGTTCAAGGCAATCGTAAAATTCGTTTTAGACAGGTACGTGCCGAGTAAAACTGTGAGGGACGGGAGAAACCCACCGTGGTTCAACCACGAAGTTAGGAAACTACTGCGAAAGCAAAGAGAGCTTCACTGCAAGTTTAAACGTAGCCAAAACCTCTCAGACAAACAGAAGCTAAATGATGTCAAAGTTAGCGTAAGGAGGGCTAAGCGTGAAGCGTTCAGTGAATTCGAAAGTAAAATTCTATGTACCGACGTGAAAGAAAATCCCAGTAAGTTCTGGTCTTACGTTAAATCAGTAAGTGGCTCGAAACAGCTTAACCAGACACTCTGGGATGATGATGGCATTGAAACAGAGGATGACACGTGTAAAGCTGAAATACTAAACACCTCTTTCCAAAGCTGGTTCACAGAGGAAGACCGCACTGCAGTTCCTTCTCTAAATCCTCGCACAAACGAAAAAATGGCTGACATCGAAATAAGTGTCGAAGGAATAGAAAAGCAACTGGAATCACTCAACAGAGGAAAGACCACTGGACCTGACGGGATACCAGTTCGATTCCACGCAGAGTACGCGAAATCACTTGCCCCCCTTCTAACATCCGTGTACCGCAAGTCTCTAGAGGAATGGAAGGTTCCAAATGATTGGAAAAGAGCACAGGTAGTCCCAGCCCTCAAGAAGGGCCGTCGAGCAGATGCGCAAAACTGTAGACCTATATTTCTGACATCGATCTGTTGTAGAATTTTAGAACATGTTTTTTGCTCGCGTATCATGTCATTTCTGGAAACCCAGATTCTTTGACTTCCGGAAGGCGTTCGATACAGTTCCGCACTGTCGCCTGATAAACAAAATACGGGCCTACGGAATATCAGACCAGCTGTGTGGCTAGATTGAAGAGTTTTTAGCAAACAGAACACAGCATGTTGTTCTCAATGGAGACACGTCTACAGACGTTAAAGTAACCTCTGACGTGCCACGGGGCAATGTTATGGGACCATTGATTCTCACAATATATATAAATGACCTAGTAGATAGTGTCGGAAGTTCCATGCGGCTTTTCGCGGATGATGCTGTAGTGTACAGAGAAGTTGCAGCATTAGAAAATTGCAGCGAAATGCAGGAAGATCTGCAGCGGATAGGCACTTGGTGCAGGGAGTGGCAACTGACCCTTAACATAGACAAATGTAATGTATTGCGAATACATAGAAAGAAGGATCCTTTATTGTATGATTATATGATAGCGGAACAAACACTGGTAGCAGTTACTCCTGTAAAATATCTGGGAGTATGCGTGCGGAACGATTTAAAGTGGAATGATCATAAAAAATTAATTGTTGGTAAGGCGGGTACTAGGTTGAGATTCATTGCGAGAGTCCTTAGAAAATGTAGTCCATCAGCAAAGGAGGTGGCTTACGAAACACTCGTTCGACCTTTACTTGAGTATTGTTCATCAGCGTGGGATCCGTACCAGGTCGGGTTGACAGAGGAGATAGAGAAGATCCAAAGAAGAGCGACGCGTTTCGTCACAGGGTTATTTGGTAAGCGTGATAGCGTTACGGAGACGTTTAGCAAGCTCAAGCGGCAGACTCTGCAAGAGAGGCGCTCTGCATCGCGGTGTAGCTTGCTGTCCAGATTTCGAGAGGTTGCGTTTCTGGATGAGGTATCAAAAATATTGATTCCCCCTTCTTATACCTCCCGAGGAGATCACGAATGTAAAATTAGAGAGATTCGAGCGCGCACGGAGGCTTTCCGGCAGTCGTTCTTCCCGCGAACCATACGCGACTGGAACAAGAAAGGGAGGTAATGACAGTGGCACGTAAAGTGCCCTCCACCACACACCGTTGGGTGACTTGCGGAGTATAAATGTAGATGTAGATGTAAATGTAGACTGGAATAGAAGGGAGGACCGATAGAGGTACTCAAGATACCCTCCGCCACGCACTGTCAGATGGCTTGCGGAGTATGGATGTAGATGTAGATACAAGAAATTGGCGACAAACGGTAGTAGGAATTATTTACTGAAAATAGAGGTTTGGTAGACATATGAGGCGAAACTCCAGTCGACGTCAAAGGTAAAATTGATCTTAATAACGATGTAATGCCAAGTACCAGACTCAGTTGTGTTGGTTATGGGACAGCACGCAGTCAGGGTATGATGAAATACATTCTTCATCCACTTTTCATATCCAATAGGGACCTGTTACACCCGAAGTACAAGCACAGAGGCACGGTTTGGGGCAGGCGCGACAGTTTTCTGTTAACATCATCAAATTTATTGATGATGAGGAGGAGAGTGACTGAAATAAAAGTACGGAAATGTGACGGAATGCGCAAACAAAATGTTAAAGCAGAGGAAGTGTGCAGGTTACGACAGGAAGGGCGCGGTGCTAAGCAGAGTGGGATTCAGGTATCTGACCCAAAGGAGAAGAAGAAGAAGAAAGTAGCCACAATGAACACTGCACTGGCGATAGAGATAAACGCTTTTTTAAGCAGCAGTTTCTGCGATACTGGGAACGATGCAAAGAAATACCAACTTTGAGAAAGCTTCATAGCTTTTGTCACACACCTCTTGACTAGAAAAAAAAAGATTCGAGCTAAAACTGATCTCTCTGTGAGACTTTGTTAAAACATTTTCTAACGTTTGAAATATCAGTTGCTCTCCGCCACTTTGTTGTATTACATTGCTGTACGTTAATCAGTTGTAACTAGCTGGACTTTGAAGCAAAGCGAGGCCGAGAATTGACGCTATACCAGCCCACGCTTCGGAATGCCTTGCGCAGATTTGCAGACTTTGGGGTCCGGTTCATCAGCGTAACGCGCTTAGCGCGGCCAGAGCATTAGAGCGAGTCTGCCGCTGCTTTTGTCGACGCGACACTTGATTAGGCTGTTCCGGCCCAGAGGCGTGTTTTGTGACGTCACTAATTCTCGTTAACAGCCCGCTGTGATGCGTGGAAAGGGACGTGTATGATGTGTTTACTTGCGCCATATCAGCCAATCTGCTGCGCGCCACACACCCGGTCCTACAACGCGCCACTTGGGCAGCCAACGCTTCACGGCTGGCTACGGCTTATAGTAGACACTGACAAAGCACGGCTGGGCCTGTTCCACTCCGGGTAGAGGTGTCAGGCGTTTCTTACGCCTTTACGTGAGCTTTTCCGGAAAATAAAGCAATCAAACGGAATCAGACTGTGCGAGGGAAGTAAGCACATCGAACAAGAAATTAGTAACCCCCTAGGATACAAGGCGCTAAAACCGTGTAACACCAGCTCTAGCCTCAATTAGCCGAGAAAGAGAGCCACACCCTAGGCTACATGAACAAGTACTTAGTAAAGTGTTCACTAGTTAGACTTGTAAGGGGTCCGTAGGCCCTTACTATAACTTTGCACTCGGCACAGGTCGATAGGGCGAACAATCGATTGTGACGTGTTGCGAGAGCGAGTGTCGAGATGCGCCAGAGTGGTTGGCGGGAGTGGTGTGTGTGTTTGTGTGTGTGGAGGCCATTATTGGAATACAGGGTTTTTAACCGAGAAGGGTGTCACCATCGCCGTGGTTAGACGCCTAAATAATAAATAAGTACCGGGAAAGTGATGAAGTATCTTTATAAAAGTGATGAGTGACGTTACTAGTGCCGATATTTAGTTTCGCGTCTACCGCGCCGGCCTAAGCTTGGATTGCAGTGTTGGATGCAGTGATGGATTAGCGTCTGATGATAATGGCAAATGAAGAAAGCCTGTGCTGAGATTAGCCGTAATTAGATATGTATGACGAAGGCAGTGGCTGTCTCCTTTTTGTGTTTTGAGAAGAATATAAGTTCGTAATTAGTAAAACTGTGTTGGTGTTCTTTATTATCATATATTCAGCATTATAGTATTGAACAGGACGAACTGGAAAGTAACAACTTCCGTAGCAGTCAATTCCGATTACCAGCCCCATTAGGTTGACGGTCATGTTAATAATAAATATTGGCTGCTATTTGATCAGATCAGGTCGGGATGAAAAAAACGGAGGTGTTACAGACTGAATGAGGACATCTAGCTCTCACTGTTGGCATGACTAATGGTTTTCGCCAGGTACCCGAGTACATATGTCTACTGCATGCAGTTCTGTGCAATGTTCACTCGTATACTACACTGCCGTGCAAAACGTAAACATGAAGGTAACTTTCGCATGATTTGTCACTGCAAGTAACACAGCTCGATGAAGACTGGTTCAAATGGTTCAAATGGCTCTGAGCACTATGGGACTTAACATCTGAGGTCATCAGTCCCCTAGAACTTAGAACTACTTAAACCTAAGTAACCTAAGGACATCACACACATCCATTCCCGAGGCAGGATTCGAACCTGCGACCGTAGCGGTCGCACGGTTCCAGACTGAAGTGCCTAGAACCGCACGGCTACTCCAGCCGGCGATGAAGATTGGACCATACATAGAAAGAAATGCGCAGTATAGTACAGAAATGCGCAATAAAACAAACAGAAATGACGCTTTATCCAAAGACAATAACTACATTGAATCAATGCCATTCATGACTGTCCCCTTAACATTAGAAAAGCTAGGACATGGATCTTAATAGGATATGTGATCACCGCGGACGGCCACTTGCCCCCATGTTGGCCACAAGGTCGGTAAAATGTTCTTGAGACAGGGCGCTCCATTCATCCACCAGCGCGGTTGATAACTGCTGGGTGCTGCTGTATGTGAACGTACTGGAGTTCGTCTCCCCAATGCATCCTACACGTGTTCTTTGGGCCAGTCTATTCGCCGAATATCCTCTCGTTCCAACAACTCTTCCATCTGCGTAGTTCGTTGCGGTCGTGTATTGTCAGTCATACAAGTGAAGGCAGGGCCAAATGCACACTTGGAAAAACGCACATGAAAGTGGAGTACAGTGTTACAATAGCGTTGACTGGTGAGTGTTCTATGATCAAATATTTGGAGGTCAGTACCGCCGTGCAGTATTATGCCTCCCGACACGATACGTAACACCTGGACCACCTAAACACTCTCTCGTCACACGAGGGGTCGTCCAACATTGGACACGGTCCACTGACTTGTCAACGCTGTTCTGACTCTGCAGTTCTTCAAATGTTCAAATGTATGTGAAATCTTAGGGGACTTAATTACTTAGGTCATCCGTCCCTAAGCTTACACTCTACGTAACCTAAATTATCCTAAGGACAAACACACACACACACCCATACCCAAGGGAGGACACGAACCTCCGCCGGGATCAGCCGCACAGTCCATGACTGCAGCGCCCCTGACCGCTTGGCTAATACCACGCGGGTGCAGTTCTACCCCATGTGCGTCTTCCGAATGGTGCATTCGGCCCTGACGTCATTTTTATCGATGAAAGTGCGCCACCGCATTGAACTGCGCAGCGGGGAGCAGCTCTTGGAATGAGAGAATATTCAGGGAATGGACTAGCCTGTCTGCTCCCCAACGTATGTGATGCGGTAGAGATCCAGATTGTAGTACATCCACACGGACCAGCGGCCATCCGGCGGCTGTCAACCACACCGGTGGAGGAATGGATTGCCGCACCACAAGAGCTCCTTACCAACCTTGTGGCCAACATGGGAGCACGTTATAGAGCATGCGTTGTCATCCGTGGTGATCACACATTCGTGTCCCACCAGAGGACCATCATGACTAGCCGACCTTTGTGACCGAGTGGTTCTAGGCGCTTCAGTCCGGAAACGCGCTGATTCTACCGTCGCAGGTTCGAATCCTGCCTCGAGAGTGAATGTGTGTGATATCCTTAGGTTAGTTAGGTTTAAGTAATTCTAAATGTGGGGGACTGATGACCTCAGATGTTAAGTCCCATAGTGCTTAGAGCCATTTGAACCATTTGAACCATCATGACTCGCAGTGACTTCAGCGTAAATATTGTCTTTGAATAAAGACGTCATTTCTGTTCGTTTCATTGCGAATTTCTTTTCAGTTACCTTCCGTATTGTACTATTCTGCAGTAGTTCTTTCTACATATGATTGAAACACGTATGTATTCATTACCAGCGATGGCGAGGCATGACAGAATCTCTGACCGGAGAGTTATTTATCGTTGTTAGTCTGCGCTTGACCGCGCGTGTGTTCAGTTGTACTCTGTCCGTAGTAGAAGTCAGTCAGTTGCGTGTAGCGAGTCGGCAGGAACAGTAGTAGTGTGTGGCGAGACGGCAGAGGGAGTAGTCAGTCGACAGTAGTAGCGAGTGGACGGTTGTACTGACCAGGCGTCGGCATGCGTCGACGGCGTGCTCTTCTTGCGACTCTGGTCAGGATTGTGGTGGACGATGAGTATTGTTGTAGAAGGTAATGAAGCAGCATTGTGCACATCTCGTAATGTATGTTAATTGTAATTAATTTGTTCAAAAAATGCCCCAATAATAATTTTTTTTATAAAGTAACTTTTTTAAAGAAAAACATTCATTTCAATTTAAAGAATATTTCCTATGCATTTCCTCCAAGATTCAAAATTTAATATACGCCAGCATTGCACGAAGCTGTGTCGATAGATAAGAGCAGATATAGATGCAGTTTATTGAGGTAAGAATTTTGCTTTTGTTATTCAGAATACAGGGCCGAAGGTCAGCGCTGCTGCCCTTATAAAATTTATCAGGTTTAATTATTTCACAGGGCCGAAGGTCAGCGCTACCGTCCTTATAAAATTTATCAGGTTTAATTATTTCTGTTGAGATGTTAGATACGGTTCATGGTTCATTATCTAATTAATATTATTGTGTGGTTTTTGGTCAATTATCATTTATCAATTTTGTGGGGAGTTCACGCATGATTCCATTTCACATTTTTTATTAAACATTATTTTGTTGGGAGGTTACGCTTGGATCCATTTCCAAGTATAATTTTAACATTTATTCGTGTGGAGAGGTTACACTTGCCTCATTATCATTGTCATATATTTTTTGCGGGGAGGTTACACTTGGCGACATCCGGACCAGGATCGTATTTCTTTGTGAATCTTCTGAGAAGTAGTCATATATCTGCTCTTATTTACTTAATAATTAGCATTGGCGCAACGCATTTTTTTATTTGTCAGTCATTCTTCCACAGATCATCGGCAATTTGTTGCTCTTAGTTATAATAGTGTTTGTTGGATTTTGCATTGTCTTTGTTTCATTTGTGAATAATTTTGATTTTTTGATTTGAGAAAAATGCCGCGAAAAACTGTTAACAGTACATCGCGATGTGTAATGAATGAAATAACCGACTCTAATAATTTGAGCGATAGTACTTGCGACACGCAGTGTAATAATGACAGTTCCCCATTTATGGACAATCAGTGCGTGCTGATCACCGGTAATGATTTTATTGCTAGTGATGAGCAAGTAAATTCAATTGTGTCCTCTGTTAATTTTACGACAATTGATGACGCGGGGCGTTCTGTTGCAATGAGCGCTGCCCAGCTTGACACACCCGGTTTGCAGGATTTACGTGACGAACGGACAGATTTTTTTAATGAAAACGTACAGTCTAATCAGAATGCGTCGGATTTATTTAATTCCGAGGTAGTGACTAACAGTGCGCATCCGACGGGCAAACCTTTTGGTGAGTCACAGAATGACCAAATGGTCACACAAAACGTGACAATTGCAGGTACGCCATCACACAGCATGGAGAATAGGGCCGATAATTTTGGCTGGGATCAAGTTGTGGCATTTTTACGACAAATGGATGAAAAACAGAATGAAAAACTAGACAACAATTCCAAACAACTTAGTGAACAGATTACAGCCGTTGCCGCGCGTTGTCACGATACTAAAGAACAATTACGTAAGGAAATTGAGGCTTGGCTAGGAAAAGTAGCGAAGAAATTAGATCAGTTGCTCAAGAATTAAGGGATATGCAAACAGCTACAACAGAATCACTTAGAGGCGAAATTAGTGCAGTCGGTAAACAACGCTCTGAAAAAGCAACACAGTTACGCGACGAGTTTAAAGTAATGACAGCAGAACTTTCGCGCACACTGGATGCAAAAGGAGACCCGAAATTCGACCAACAGAACAGTCAAATTGACGAACGTTTTAATCATCACCTACAAAACAGTGATACGCGTTTCCGTAAATTTATACAGGAACAAAATAAAGTAAAACGACAAGTCATGGAAACAATTACCGCACAGAGACAGGAAGATAAACGTAAATTGTTTGCGAAAGCAAAAACATACGTAGACAACAATATTGTTACAGTGTCCGACGAAATTAATACCATCAAACAGTTGAACACAGAATTACGTGATGAAATTTCCGATCTTAAATCAAAAACAGATACACACACAGTAGAGTTTCAGACAGTGACAGACAGACTCGAACAATTAGAACTAACACAGGATTCCGATGTCATTAAAGCTGACGTTAAAAAATTGAACGAAACCACACGTAAATTACAAAAACAGATTAATGCTTCTGGCACTAACACGATGATCAGGTAAAAATACTGACTGAAAAATATGATGAATTGGCCAGTCGTATCGATGTTATCGAAAGTAATAATGACAGCAAATCAGACGATACTGTACCGATTTCGTTTAACCAAACACCTGAATTCCAAAATCTACAGCAGACAATCAGTGAGATAGATTCGTCTAATAACACATTACGTAGAAAATTGTCAACTTTACAGCAAGAGGTAACAGAGATGAAAAATGTTTCAGCATTTAATAAATCACAGCATACGGCGAATTCCGAACATTTCTCACACTCACACAGCCAGTGTAATTTGGATAATTTACAGAGACTACGCGACTTAAAATCCGAAAAGCTACATGACTTAAAATCCGAAAAGATGCAGACAAACAGATTCTTATGTAATCGTGAACCTGTTAACACATTCAGTGATGAGAACGTTGATTATAAGCAATTTATATGTGTAAAAAAATCTATGGAATTTAATAATGACAGAGCACAGATACACGCATTGAACTGGATACGTCGATTTATTTTTGCACTTTCACCAACATTTCGTGTAATGCAGAAACTACAATTAGCATGGATACAGCAATTTATTTTTGAATTTTCACCGGCATTGCCTGTAACACAAAAGCTAAAATTTATTTGCAGCGCATAATAGACCTCAGGGGATTCATTACGCTTTAATGAGTATGTGCCGCAGCGTGCACAGGGCCCCAAGCCATAGTAGTGCTGTTTCATCTTTAGTTTTCTGCACTGCTGCCTTCTCTTCTACTATCCTTTATATCTATCAAAACGGCTCTTCAACTATTGCTCTACCTAGTATTAAGAAAAGTGTAAAGAAAACCTGATACGACAAATTTTACCGAAAGTGACAATTTTTCATTAGACGCTCCCGAAATGACAACTGCCGCCGCAATTTTAATAACAGATAAAAATTATAATCATCAGTATGTGTAAAATTATCAGCAACAGGAACCACACTTTTAGTAATAATAGAGGTTTTTCTCCGCAACAGCATCAAAACCAGCCGGTTAGCATACCTACCAACAATGTAATGTACAAGGTCAACCAAGCTTTAATGTTTCGCCGCGTGCACGTATAGTCTCAGCTCCAACAAATAGTAATGCACAGCAACAGGGGAATCAGTACGTACAGAAAACACACTATTTCAATTCCTATCGCAATGCACCGTATAGAAATGACTATCATGACAGACGTAAAAATAATGAGCACAATTTTCAGCGTACATTTAATAACAGTCTATCTTATCAGCAGTAAGAACATCCGCCACAACAAATAATCATGAATGAACCAGACAGTAGGTATCATCCAGAACGTAATACGTCAGGAAGAAATAACAGAACAGTACAAATAGTTGAAATGCCACAGTATCCTCCTGAAAATACTAACACGCCAGATAGAATTTGATTAAGTACAGTACAGGTTGCGTATTCCAGTAACGCAAGCAATACTTTTGACACGCAGAATCTTGTTCACGAGAATGTTATTTGAAACATGCTTTGTTGAATGCACCACTTTTATCGCACCCAGATTTTACCAGAAATTTTTCCATTGCTACCGACAGTTCTAACACCGCTTTAGATGTACACATTTTTCAGGAAATTGAAGAAGATGGTTGTACAGTAATTTTTGCAAGTCGCATTCTGTCACTTGCTGAACGTAATTATTCTGTTACAGAACTTGAAACATTATGTGTTGTATGGGCTTTTACCAGATTTCGGCATTTTCTTTATGGAAGGCACACTACAGTTTACACAGATCATAGAGCGATACAGTTTTTACTCTCCGCTAAATTTACACACGACAGATTAAGCAGATGGAAACTTTATCTACAGGAATTTAATTTTACAATTCTTCACATTCCCGGCACACAAAATATTGTAGCAGATGCACTATCCCGTTCTCTCAGCAACAATCAGCAAGACATCGCAACCAAATTCTGCAAAGCAAATTTCAGCGACATGTACATTCAACAAGTTGGATTTGAAAATTTCATTTCGTCGTCATTACAAGACATAGCACAAGAGCAGAGTAAAGACAACGTGTGGAAAGAAATTAAACAACTTTGGCAAGATAGGAATAATGTTACCATTAGAAACCATTACACTGTACGCAATGACATTCTGTTTCGCCGCTCTCATCCTGACAGCAACAATTAGTTATTATGCATTCCTGACGAACTTGTTAACAAATTAATCTGGTATACTCATTTAAGCTACGCACATTACGGAGCTAGAAAATGTTTTCTTATACTGAGACAGAACTGTTATTTTACCAACATGGAGAAACGTATTCGACGAGTTTTAGCGTCATGTAAAATCTGCCAGAAAGCTAAATCAGATACGACTTCACATATTCCTCCATTACATCCCATTGTACCTGTTAAATTGAGACACATGGCCGCTGTAGACATTTTTTGTCCGATTCCCAGAACTAATAGAGGTTTTTGCTACATCTTTGTCACTGTTGAACTCACTTCAAAATTTGTTACCTTCACTCCGTTACGCAAAGCTACTGCTAAAACTGTATCGAAAGCATTTGTAAAACGTTTTCTATTTCATGTAGGGCATGTGTTTAAAGTAATTTCCGACAATGAATCACAGTTTCGATCTGCTATATGGACACGTATGTTACGAGCTAAAAACATTTCTCCGATATATATATCCAGGTACCATGCTTCTTCGAACCCTTGTGAACGATTAATCAAAGAAATTGGTAACCTGTGTAGAATTTACTGCCATAAAAAACATATTGATTGGGACACACACATACTCTCATTCCAAGATGTAATTAATTCCATACCGAATAAATCTACTATGCTATCTCCGTCTGTTATACTGAAAAATGTTGAACCACCTAACAAAATTAAAGAATTAGTAACATTTCCTACATCTCGTCGACTACGACACCATGAAATAATTGACATTGCGCCGAACAACATCAAACGTGCCGCAGAGCGCCGGAGAAGACAGCAAAAACAGATTTGTATACGCCGTGACTTTCACATTGGGCAGAAGATATTAGTACGTACACACTATTTATCCAACAAAGGAAAGAGTAAATGCAGTAAATTTGAGCTTCTATACGCAGGTCTATATCGAATTCGAAGCATTCCTCACCCCAATGTAGTACACGTCGAAACTTTGAGAACCAGAAAAACCAAAGGGAACCACCACGTATCCAACGTCAAACCTTTTATTCAATGAACATACTTTATGATTTATCACACTGTAATGCCATTTCCTAATTTTTTATGACCGCTTATGCAATTATATCCACATGAACAATTACTGATGATTATCGCATTTTTTCTTGGCAAGTGCCCGGTAAGGTAAGGTTAGCAGGTCGCTTTTTTTGTCGTTACACCTCAGACCGTGTATATATTTCCAGATGAACTTACACATTTTTATGACAACTTATGCAATTATATTTATGTGACTACTTACTGATGATTATCGTAATTTTTTCTTGGCAAGTGCCCGGCAAGGTAAGGTTAGCAGGTCGCTTTTGATGTCGTTACACACCAGACCGTGCATAATTTTCCAGATGAACTTACACATTTTACGACCACTTATGCAATTATGTTTATGTGACTACTTACTGATGATTACCACATTTTTTCTTGGCAAGTGCCCGGCAAGGTAAGGTTAGCAGGTCGCTTTTCTTGTCGTCTCACATTAGACAGTGTACATTTTCCAGATAAAATTACGTATCTTACGAATAATTATGCAATTCTATCTAGTGTTATATTAATTTTATCAAATTTTCTCTCCATTAAAGTCTTCAATTCTCGCCTCTATTAACTACACAACATACAAGCTGTACACAGAGAAGATCACATTTCTTCTCGTTATACACCGTAGACCGTGCATATTTTCCAGTTTTATGTACGTATGATTGTTTTCCACTTTTGTTTGTATGTACTGTGAAATATTTAAGATATAACGAACACCAGTTGACTTTAACATTTTGCCTGATGATAGCTAAACATCGTGACTACTTTACTTTTTTTTGCTGCTACATTGTGATACGCTGGGTACATTTTTGCCTCTGAACACTATCTATGTTTTTGACATATTACGTTTTCTGTCATGCTATGCTGTATGCTCAATTATGTTACTATAAACCAGTTTTTATTTAATGAGTATATGATTTAAATGCAAGACATTAAACTTTGTTCATCATTTTCAGAAAGAAATAACGTATAAAAGAAATAAATTAAACAGAAATGAGAATTTCACCTTCGGAATGAACGAAAGAAGATGCAAAAAAAACCTTATGAGGAAGAGTAAATGGATCAGGATTAACAAGCATTAACAAGAATATACTATAGACATCGTAGAATAGCAGTCTTATCTATTTTTTCTTTCAGAATACAAGGCGATTGATGCAGTCTGTCAGACAGAACTACACATCTTAGTTTTAGTGATGAAATATGCTAGAAATAAGGAATAGTTGTGTAATGAGTAATGAAGTGACTTTTTTTCCAGATGATAATGAATGGTGATGAATAATGATGAAGAATATGCTACTATGGATAATGAAGTTTTTCTTTGCAGGTGATGATAATAATGGAGTTATGGTGATATGGATATTGAAGTTTTTCTTTGCAGATGAAAATAATGATGAAGTTTATATATTTGCTGTTAGTTAAGAGATGCTATGTAGTTATTTTAGTATTTGTTGCAGTTCATTTTGACAGTATGTGTTGTATTGCATAGTATGATGACTGAAGGATTTGGAAAGGACAGCTAGGGAACACATTTTTTTTATACATATTTCACTACCTGTTAATTCGACGTTCACTACTTTTCAGCATAAAATGCGTTTCTTCTTTCAATTTAATAATCCATTTTTGTATTTTGCAGGAGAATTTATTTATGAAATTACTGTCCTATAAGCAGTTGTTCATTAAACCTATGTCATTTATGAATGTGATTACATATACTCTACTTGTTTCATAATCTTGCTACAGCTGACTCATGACGAATGACGTTACACATCTTCATTTGCAGCAACAACTCAAAATCAAATATTTTCATTCTTCAGTAATTACCAAACGCAATGCACTGCTTAAAAATATATATATAATTCTTTATAATTAGGCAATGAGTGCCAATGTTCTCTGTAAAACGACTCATGAACATTATTCTGTAATACTATGTCATTTATTAGCTCTTGTTTTCAATGATGACTTCTGATGGTTTATAATTAGGCAATGTGTGCCAATGTTCTATGTAAAACGACTCATGAACATTATTCTGTAATACTATGCCACTCATTAGCTCCTGTTTTCAATGATGACTTCTGATGGTGTGTAATTAGGCAATGAGTGCCAACGTTCTTTGTAAAACGATTTATGTACATTATTCTGTAATACTATGTCATTTATTAGCTCCTGTTTTCAATGATCACTTCTGATGGTTTGTAATTAGGCAATGAGTGCCAATGTTCTCTGTAAAACGACTCATAAACATTCTACTGTAATAGTATATGCATGGTTCAGAAATGTTCAATAACTGGGCAATGAGTGCCACTATTTACTAGTGTAATTCTCAATGAAGACTAGTATGTGATTTAATGTCCTTCACCTTCTGACCTAATTACCTGGAATTACTGCAATATCCGTTTGTCCTGTATATCCTCATGACCATGGAGCACTATATTTGGTTTTTGCACTAAATCTACGTTGGTGTACCTTACAAGAACGTGGTGTTGACACGACATGCTGTCCACCATCGTGAGCGATGGAGATGCTATTATGGTCCCACTGTTTGGTGTACCTAATGTACTACCGAAGAGATAATATGGGATATTACTACGACATTTCAGTGTCTTGGCTACGCTGATTAATACTTCTGGGAAAAGAACTTCAGATTGTCTCACTTGGTGTTGTGCTTCTGTAGAAAGATATGGACTTTCAGTGCAGCTGCGTTCAACCTAAAGTGATGCAACCATGATGCAATCCTTCCCTTTCCTATCCTAATTCTTGTAACATAGTGAAAATCATTTTTGCTAACATGATTTGTATTCATGATCTATACATTTTTTGATTTGCTGATATGTTCTGAACTACAGTGCGTGTGTATTTTTATCATTTGTTAACATGATTTCTACTAATTGCGTATACAATTCTGATTTGCTGATATGTTCTGAACTACAGTGCGTATGCACTTTTGTCATTTGTTAACGTGATTTCTACTGATTGCATATACAATTTTGATTTGCTGATATGTTCTGAACTACAGTGCATGTGCACTTATGTCGTTTGTTAATTTGTTTTGTAATCATTGTATATATATTTTGTCATTACCTGATATGTTCTGTACTCGGTGCATGTGCACTATATTTTACTTCATGTTCTTCACCTATATATCTGTATATTCTGTGATTGTAAAGTTAGTTAGTTAACAAAAATTTGTTGCTCATGGCAAGTCCAAATGACTCACCATCGCTGCCAAATTTTTGCCCCCCCAGTGGAGGGTTATGAAACACGTATGTATTCATTACCAGCGATGGCGAGGCATGACAGAATCTCTGACCGGAGAGTTATTTATCGTTGTTAGTCTGCGCTTGACCGCGCGTGTGTTCAGTTGTACTCTGTCTGTAGTAGAAGTCAGTCAGTTGCGTGTAGCGAGTCGGCAGGAACAGTAGTAGTGTGTGGCGAGTCGGCAGAGGGAGTAGTCAGTCGACAGTAGTAGCGAGTGCACGGTTGTACTGACCAGGCGTCGGCATGCGTCGACGGCGTGCTCTTCTTGCGACTCTGGTCAGGATTGTGATGGACGATGAGTATTGTTGTAGAAGGTAATGAAGCAGCATTGCGCACATCTAGTAATGTATGTTAATTGTAATTAATTTGTTCAAAAAAATGCCCCAATAATAATTTTTTTTATAAAGTAACTTTTTTAAAGAAAAACATTCATTTCAATTTAAAGAATATTTCCTATGCATTTCCTCCAAGAATCAAAATTTAATATACGCCAGCATTGCACGAAGCTGTGTCGATAGATAAGAGCAGATATAGATGCAGTTTATTGAGGTAAGAATTTTGTTTTTGTTATTCAGAATACAGGGCCGATGGTCAGCGCTGCAGCCCTTATAAAATTTATCAGGTTTAATTATTTCACAGGTCCGAAGGTCAGCGCTACTGTCCTTATAAAATTTATCAGGTTTCATTATTTTTGTTGAGATGTTAGATACGGTTCATGGTTCATTATCTAATTAATATTATTGTGTGGTTTTTGGTCAATTATCGTTTATCAATTTTGTGGGGAGTTCACGCATGGTTCCATTTCACATTTTTTATTAAACATTATTTTGTTGGGAGGTTACGCTTGGCTCCATTTCCAAGTATAAGTTAACATTTATTCGTGTGGAGAGGTTACACTTGCCTCATTATCATTGTCTTATATTTTTTTGCGGGGAGGTTACATGGTCCAAGAGTTCTATCGAACGCTATTGCTTGACAGTGAACAGTTGCTTTCGTCCTGACGATTTGGACACTAGTGTAGTTAAGTTGTCAATAATATTCCATCTTTGGCAATGAACATGGTGTCAGACAGTCAAGGAATATTTTAGGGAAGTGGTTTAAAAAATTTATTTAAAAGGCCCTGTGAAATATTTACAAGTTTTCTCCCAGAGTAACTTACGCTGTGCCTACGTGACACAAGTTGCCTGTCTTTCAAAACCGAGGCAATTCTGTCAAAAAATGGTTGAAATGGCCCTGAGCACTATGGGACTTAACATCTGAGGTCGTCAGTCCCCTAGAACTTAGAACTACTTAAACCTTACTGACCTAAGGACATCACAAACATTCATGCTCTAAGCAGAATTCGAACCTGCGACCGTAGCGGTCGCGCTGTTCGAGACTGAAGCGCCTAGAAGCGCTCGGCCACAACGGGCGGCGCAGTTCTGTCCAGTTAAAGCTGCTGACAAGAGACGTCCTGAGACCTCTGCTGAAACTGCTAGCGAATTCACGCCATTGGTTTTGGCCAATAGCGTCGTGGGGTACAGGTTGCCTGTGTGGACGCTAGAGTGTTCTGCGGTGTGGAACACAGTTGCCTCTCTCTTTTGTAGTCCAGACCTCGAGCAGAACAGACGTCTTTTCGGATGGCAGAGCCTGTGGCTCTGCTTTTTACGACCGGCCACCAACATAAGTTAACATGAACCGCTTCCCCTCCCGTTGCCCATTTCAATTAATTGTTTGACCTCCTAGACTGGCCTAAACCTGCTAACTTCCGACCCTAGGCGCGCCCCTTGTATGCCATACACTGAAATATATTCTCTTTATTGTACCTAATTTCCTGTTCCGTCATTTAACGGCAGCCCTGGATGCTCACTCTCAAATCCTGACCGCTCAACCTCCTGCACAGTGTCGTCACGAGGCATATGTAACAACCTTCTCCCCCTTCCGTGCCCGTATATATTAACAGCAATAACATCCGACAATTGGCAACATAAACCAAAACATAGCATCAAAACAAGTATTCAGTTCGTAGCGCTGTGAAGTGCGGAAAGCGAAAACCCAGATTGCAATCAAAAGAAAAGAACAGCGCCAAAAATCCGGAACTAAAACACAAAATGTAGAAAATCATCCACGAAACCTGTAAGTACAATTTAAAATTACTATGCTATAGAAAAACCAACCACCAGAACTGTTTATAACCTATATATACATTGTCCCAAAATTTAAACCAAATAATAAAAATATGAACATATTCCAGATCACTGAAGATGCCTTGCAGAGAATAAGACGAAACGCGTGTGGCACGAAAATTGTGCTTCATTCAGTTGCAGTTAGATGGTCAACAAGTAAAAATTAACAATATACCGTAATAGTTAAGGTGCATTTGCTTCAGTGACAGCAGAAATTCCTATCGGAACGGAAACTGACACTCACTGACGAGGCGTCACACTGCTCTCTGGCCCTAGTTACTTAGCGATTTTTTACGCGATTTGTTTACATGCCTGCTGAACAATCACTGGAAACACGTACACGAAATATTCTGGAGTATGCGTAAGGATCGATGTGGGACGACCACATAAAACTAACGGTGGAAAAGGCAGATACCAGACTGAGATTATTTGGAAGAATTCTTAGGAGGTGTAGTTCAACAAGAAAGCAGGTAGTTTATATGAGCCTCGTTCTACCGACACTTAAGTGTTGCTTCTCAGTGTGCGACTGTTCCCACTGAGGACTGACTGGGAAAACAGATAGCATCCAAAGAACAGCATCGTGTATCGTCACAGGTTCGTTTACTCAGGGCGAAAACATTGCGGTGATGTTAATCCAACTTCGGTGGTAGACGCCAGGCGTTGTATATCACTCTGTGGCTTTGTGTTCACATTCCAGGAGTGCACATATCTAGAAGGGTCAACAAACAAATTGCTTCCGCCCATACATAAGGCCATGAACGTGACTGGTACAGATTGGTTCTCTTTCCTGTATCAGTTCAGTTACATTTTATTTCACATACAAAGCAGAAACTACTAACTGTTGGGTGGTGGCTGAAAGGTTCCCACGGGAAGCTGCGGATTTCGGGACATCCCATGTCTACTGCGGAGTTCAGCAAAGAAAGTTTTGCTTAGATTGGGTGCCAACCCTGGAGTGCTTCCCAGGGACTGCTCAGCGTTTCCTAAAGTTGCGGTTTCTGGAACTGGATCACTGTCCCAAGGCCGCAACGGTGCCTTAGCCCCCCGAGTGTCCACTTGAGCACTTGTTCAGCGTGGGTGAATCGTGCCTTTCCATTCCCATGAAATGTGAGAAATTTGGCGCCATCTGAACAGTATTTCTGTCCAACCTATCTTGTGTATTTCCTCCCCTTTTGGTCACTGTCTGTGCTACGTCCTCCAGTAGTGGAGGACCGTTCAGACTCGGTACCATCCTAGTAAACTGCTTATGCGTATCTGTACGTCATGGCAGAGAACCCTTTGGCAGTGTTCTCCTCTATATTCACGCTTCGAAGGACATGTGCGCTCGTTACGTTGGCTAAAAGCTTGCTGCCGTGCTTCCACAGAGAGTTTGGCGTAAGTACAGAGGACTTTTAACTCCTAAGATTCGCCTTCTGGGAGTCGTCGCGTACCGACTAGCACTCTCTTCCTGTCCTTCGTCCCACGCTGAGGGTGTAGGTTAAGGACGTAAGTACCGCTAGCGTGAGGTCTTAGTTTCGTATGGGGAGCCCCCATTTATGTGTTATTTGTGCAGCTTGGATTCCTAGTTCACTGGGTTACTTCTTTCACTTTTCTTTTTTATTGCGAGTTGCACAGGTGATGAACTCTGATTTTGTTTATCTTTCAGTCCTCCTAACGATGTCAATCGAAGCTTCACCCAGTTAACTTCAATATTTCATGTTTGTAATCTGTATATTTTGTTTTTCATAAGTTACTGGCAGTAACATTCCATATTGATTTTAAATTTGTATAAAAATGGTAATTGTGAAATCGATTTCAGTTTAAGAACTCCAGTTCCTACAACTTCTCACATGGTTAGGCGACCATTATTTACTAAACTTACCGTTTCCTCATGTCTGCACCTGTGTATACATTCGACGCTTTCTGTGACCACCTCTTCCTCCCTCTGTCTGTCTACCTCATCCTCCCACTATTTGTCTATCTCCTCCTCCCCACTTTTTGTCTCAACTCCTCCTCCCCCCCTCTTTATCCATTTCCTCCAGCCCCTCTCCCTCACCACATTCTCCTCCCCATTTCCTTTTTCCTCCTGCCCACTACCCCTCGACAACATACATCTGCCTCATACATCTCCCCCTCCTCTGCCCGCTATGTCACTTTGCACCTCCCCCTCACTCTGTCCATCCCCTCCTCTGTCCATCTCAACCACTCCCCTTCCACCCTCATTGGCACATGTAGCCCCTACAGGTCGATAAAGCAGGATAACACCACTCCAGCACAACACACCTGTCATGCTGGGCAGCTTGCATGTCAGGGCCTGGCAAACCATTTCTTGCCCCTGACATAGGTGTTGCCCTGCAAAGCAGGTTGATTTGGCAGGCCGATACAGATTCCATGCAATATGCATGTTGTGCAGTGCAGACTGTATACCAGGGGCTGGGAAAACACGTTTTTGCCTGTGTCTTCTCTGCTATTGGAGTTACAAAGTTACAAACCCCACAATGCTGATGCTCAAGATGCTTGCTGTTTCTGTGACAAATTCTGTTCAAATAGATTCAAAGATTTACTAGGAGATTTTTGACATAGACACATACACTTTGCTTTAGATGTATAACAGGTATAACTAGAAATACACTGTTATTTAATTTTAATGGTGTTTCTATTGTGGCCAGTGGATGAATTATTAATAGAATGCTGCATGTCTTTCAGAGCTCTTTACTATGGTGATGATTGGTTAATGCTCACAGACTTTTAATTTGGCACTCAAACCACTTCTAATGCAGATTAGTTTCAAGTTAAAAAGATAAACTTCTGAGCTCACTCAGGAGCTTACCAACAATCATTCTTCCTGTGCACCATTCTCCACTGGAGCAGCAGACAGGGAAACATGGTGATACACAAAGTGTCTCCAGAACACACCATAAGGTTGCTTGTCGAGTATAGATGTAGAAGTAGCTGTAGATGCAGCGATCTTGAGGAGGTATCTTCTTCAGTGGTCCACAGAACGCCATGAATATTAAGAATGCATTGTTGTAATCATAATTATCCATCATACAGAGTATAGTGACAGACCACAATGACTATCTTTACAGAATCAGATGTGTTTAATTGGCTGTGAAGTCATTCATCCACATGGAACAACAGGAGTGTGTAGAGGGTGCAGTATAAGACAGTAGCTGAAGTATCACTGGGCATGAGGAGAGTAGAAACACTTTGGGAATACTGCATAGAACATTAATCTGTAGAACCAATGTTGAAACAGTGAGTTATCTTGCGAGGATCACAACAATCTGGGTGCACTGGAAAGATCCTCTGCTGCATGCAGAATCATTGGGACCCATAAGTTAGGGAAGGCTGGAAACGATTGACTTAGAGACAGATACATTACATAAAACAGATTTATTGAAAATTTCACGTATCTACAAATTATAGTTGTGTGTTCCATAGAACAATTGCCTTTCATCATCAAATATCTCATAGGAACGAATTATTATGCTGAAACATGATAATTATTCAAAGCAGCAGTAGCTCAACACTATTAAACTACTCTTAAAACAATTATTGATCTAACAGCAAAGAAGTTACCAGAAAATCTACTGAACTCAATAAACAAAAAAAATGGCTCTGAGCACTATGGGACTCAACTGCTGAGGTCATTAGTCCCCTAGAACTTAGAACTAGTTAAACCTAACTAACCTCAGGACATCACAAACATCTATGCCCGAGGCAGGATTCGAACCTGCGACCGTAGCGGTCTTGCGGTTCCAGACTGCAGCGCCTTTAATCGCACGGCCACTTCGGCCGGCACTCAATAAACAGTTATTCACAAGAGCATCAAGTAAGCTGTCTGAATTGAAATTACACTGCAAACACCAGAATAACAAACTTCCTGTTGGCTTCTGTCTCAGGTTCTTTGGCCAACGCCTGTTTGATTATTTTCTGACGTTTCCCCAGCACGATTGACTGGAATTGTCAAAGCTTGCTGGTGATGGACTGGTGTCTAGCACTTGGCCACAGATTATATGTATCTGGTGCACCAACGGCCAGGGGCTTTTCTGTAGTCAATTCTGGTGCGGTTCTCTCTATTTGCTACCTGCAGCGGTTGTTTGCCGCGGCACGGGAATAGAGAATCCATTCACCTTGAGGCTGTCTTATTCCTTGTTGAAGCTATTGTCATATTTGGGTATTTCTACAGCTTCTCTGAACAAGCGAGTGTGATAGCTCTTCTCCACAATAAGAATTTCTGTGTCGCCGAATTTTATTATGTTGTCGGTCTCACACAACACGTGCGCCGCTACGACCCATGTCTCCACCTGTCCCAACCTGCATTGCCGCTTATTTTTTGTTATCCTGGTGTTGACTGATCGTCCAGCGATTCCAACATAGACTTTTCCGCATGTGTATGGTACGAGGTAAATTCCCTATATTGCAACTGTGTCCCTTTCCTGCTTTGCCGATCTGAGGCACTCTTTGATCTTTTTTATCGCTTCATAAACAACCTTTACTCTGTGTTTGCACAGTATACGACCGATTCTGTCCGTCATTCTGAGAATGTACGGTAGAAAGACCGTACCGGACATTCCCTTTCCCGATGTGTCATTTCATCGAGTATTTGATTCTGTGATTCTTCTAACGTAACTGGTGGAGTACCCATTGGTCCTCAGAACGTTTTCCAGGTGTTGCATCTCGCGTCTGTGGTTCTGTGGCTTGTATATTCGTCTCGCTCCGTTACGAGCGTATTAATCATGCCCATTTTTTGGCTCGGATGGTGAGTCGACATTTTGTGTAAATATCGGTCCGTGTGAGTCGGTTTTCGACAAACACTGTGTACCTGATTTTCACCATCTCTCGTGACCAGTACATCTAAAAAGTGTAGCTGCTGGTCTTTTCCACCTCCATGGTAAATTTTATATTGGCATAGAGGCTGTTCAGGTGTCTTAGGAAGTCACCGAGCTGTTGCTCACCATGGCTACACACAACGAAGCTATCATTTGCCTTTCTGTATCACACCGTCACAGGGTGTCAAGTCCAGTGCCTGTGCTTCGAAACGTTCCATGAAGACGTTGACCACCACTGAAGTAAGTGGACTACCCATGGCGACTCCTTTCAGGCGATTTTAGAAGTTGCACTCCACATGAAATAGCTCGTGCTGAGACATTCGTTAAAGAGCTTGGTGATGTCGTCCGGGAAAATAGAACCGATGTATTCCAGAGAGTCACTAAGTGGCACTTTGGTAAACAAAGAAACAACATCAAAGCTAACCAGGATGATCCGAGTTTTAGTATCTTCAGCATCTCAATGAAGTGTCCTGAGTCCCTTATATACGAGCCAGTCTTTCCCACGTGCGGCTGGAGCAGACAGGCCAAGTGTTTCGCCAGTTTAAGTGTCAGTGAGCCAAGAGCGCTAACAGTCGGTCTTAATGGAACATTATTCTTGTGTATCTTTGGTAGTCCGTAGAGCTGAAGTGGTAGGGCTTCTATGTCACGCAAGTTTCTCTGTATATCGGCCGAGAGAAGACGTCTAGATTAACAGATTCGTGTCCCGTGTGATCCGTTGCGTCGGACCTGCGCTTAGTTTTCGACACGTCGCCGGATCTAATAGGTCCCGGATCTTCTGCTCATAATCTCCGGTCTCATTACGACGGTCGCATTTCCCTTATCGTCAGGCAGTATCAATATGGTCTTGTCGGCGTTAAGACTCTTCATATCTTGTAACTCTTCTTTCTTCAGGTAGCAAGCTGCTTTGCTCGGCGCAGTATCCCGACTGTTTCAATGCGTATTTCCTCACCTCTTTCACAAGCAAGTGCCCGAACGGCCCCTTCGGTATTAGTAATTACTTTCTCCCTGGGTTTAGTTCTGGGACCATACATCTACATCTACATCTGCATGGATATTCTGCAAATGACATTTAAGTGCCTGGCAGAGGGTTCATCGAACTACCTTCACAATTTTCTATTATTCCAATCATATATATCGCTTTGAAAGAATGAACACCTATATCTTTCCGTACGAGCTCTGATTTCCCTTATTTTATCGTGGTGATCGTTCCACCCTATGTAGGTCGGTGTCAACAAAATATTTTCGCATTCGGAGGAGAAAGTTGGTGATTCGAATTTCGTGAGAAGATTCCGTCGCAACGAAAAATGCCTTTCTTTTAATGGTTTCCAGCACAAATCCTGTATCATTTCTGTGACACTCTCTCCATATTAAGCGATAATACAAAACGTGCTGCCTTTCTTTGAACTTTTTCGATGTACTCCGTCAGTCCTACCTGGTAAGGATCCCACACCGCGCAACAGTATTCTAAAAGAGGACGAACAAGGGTAGTGTAGGCAGTCTCCTTAGTAGGTCTGTTACATTTTCTAAGTGTCCTGCCAATAAAACGCAGCCTTTGGCTAGCCTTCCCCCCAACATTTTCCATGTGTTTTTTTCCAATTTAAGTTTTTCGTAATTGTAATACCTAGGTATTTTGTTGAAAATGTTCAAATGTGTGTGAAATCTTATGGGTCTTAACTGCTAAGGTCATCAGTCCCTGAGCTTACACACTACGTAACCTAAATTATCCTAAAGACAAACACACACACCCATGCCCGAGGGAGGACTCGAACCTCCGCCGCGATCAGCCGCACAGTCCATCACTGCAGCGCCTTTCACCGCTCGGCTAATCCGGCGCGGCTATTTAGTTGAATTTACGGCTTTTAGATTAGACTGATTTATCGTGTAACCGAAGTTTAACGAGATCGTTTTAGCACTCATGTGGATGACCTCACACTTATCGTTATTTAGGGTCAACTGCCACTTTTCGCACCATTCAGATATTTTTTCTAAATCGTTATGCAGTTTGTTTTGATCTTCTGGTGACTTCATTAGTCGATAAACGACAGCGTCATCTGCAAACAACCGAAGACGGCTGCTCAGTTTGTCTCCCAAATCGTTTATACAGGGTGTTACAAAAAGGTACGGCCAAACTTTCAGGAAACATTCCTCACACACAAATAAAGAAAAGATGTTATGTGGAAATGTGTCCCGAAACGCTTAATTTCCATGTTAGAGCTCATTTTAGTTTCGTCCACCTACGCTCAATGGAGCACGTTATCATGATTTCATACGGGATACTCTACCTGTGCTGCTAGAACATGTGCCTTTACAAGATCGACACAACATGTGGTTCATGCACAATGGAGCTCCTGCACATTTCAGTCGAAGTGTTCATACGCTTCTCAACAACAGATTCGGTAACCGATGGATTGGTAGAGGCGGACCACCACGCTCTCCTGACCTCAACCCTCTTGACTTTCATTTAGGGGGCATTTGAAAGCTCTTTTCTACGCAACCCCGGTACCAAATGTAGAGACTATTCGTGCTGGTACTGTGGACGGCTGTGACACAATACGCCATTCTCCAGGGCCGCATCAGCGCATCAGGGATTCCATGCGACGGAGGGTGAATGCATGTATCCTCGCTAACGGAGGACATTTTGAACATTTCCTGTAACAAAGTGTTTGAAGTCGCGCTGGTACGTTCTGTTGCTGTATGTTTTCATTCCATGATTAATGTGATTTGAAGAGAAGTAATAAAATGAGCTCTAACATGGAAAGTAAGCGTTTCCGGACACATGTCCACATAACATATTTTCTTTCTTTGTGTGTGAGGAATGTTTCCTGAAAGTTTGGCCGTACCTTTTTGTAACAGCCTGTATAGATAAGGAACAGCAAAGGGCCTATAACACTACCTTGGGCAACGCCTGAAATCAAAAAAATGGCACTGAGCACTATGGGACTCAACATCTGAGGTCATCAGTCCCCTAGACTTAGAACTACTTAATCCTAACTAACCTAAGGACATTACACACATCCATGCCCGAGGCAGGATTCGAACCTGCGACCGTAGCAGTCGCATGGTTCCGGACTGAGCGCCTAGAACCGCTCGGCCACCACGCCCGGCGTCTGAAATCACTTCTGTTTTACTCGATGACTTTCCGTCAATTACTACGAACTGTGACCTCTCTGACAGGTAATCATAAATTCAGTCACATAACTGAGACGATATTCCATAAGGGCGCAATTTTACTACGAGCCCCTTGAGTGGTAAAGTGTCAAAAGCCTTCCGGAAATCCAGGAATACGGAATCGATCTGAAACCCCTTGTCAATAGCACTCAGCACTTCATGTGAATAAAGAGCTAGTTGTGTTTCACAGGAACGATGTTTGCTAAACCCATGTTGACTGTGTGTCAATAGACCGTATCGTTCGAGGTAATTCACAATGTTCGAACACAATATATGTTCTAAAATTCTGCTGCATATCGACGTTAACGATATGGGCCTGTAATTTCGTGGATTACTCCTACTACTTTTCTTAAATATTGGTGTGACCTGTGTAGCTTTCCAGTCTTTGGGTACGGATCTTTCGTCGAGCGAACGGTTGTATATGATTGTTAAGTATGAAGCTAATGCATCAGCATACTCCGAAAGGAACCTAATTGGTATACAGTCTGGACCAGAAGACTTGCTTTTATTAAGTGATTTGAGTTGCTTCTCTACTCCAAGGATATTTACTTCTACGTTACTCATGTTGGCAGCTGTTCTCGATTCGAATTCTGGAATATATACTTCGTCTTCTTTTGTGAAGGCATTTCGGAAGGCTGTGTTTTGTAAATCTGCTTCGGCAGACTGTTCCTCTTCAGCCATTTGTCGTTTAGTGAGGTTGATCACTGTGTGTGACAAGTCGGGAAACGATTTGTCAATCTGCTTCGCGCAGCTTGCAAACTTATTCTTCTATCGCTCTGTGCAGCGCTGAAGTTCGTTCTGCATGCTCCTGTGATTGAGGCTGTCGCTCTGGTGCCAGTCTTGTAAATGCATGCTGTTACTGAGTTGCATGAATGCACTCCCTAAGAAAAGCTGGTTTCATTCTGTCGTAGATACGATGTGCTTGGTCAGTGATGATTAGGCGCTTACACTCTAAGAACTTCTGCTTCAGGCAGTCAGTAGCGAGCCAGTGTGTGTGCTGGACCTTCCATCAAGCTACGGACCCCCTTGAAGATGTCTCCCGCAGTCGGAGACGAAACGTTGGGAATCACCTCAGAATTCATCAACCGACCACGGCATAACAGCCCGGATAATTATAATGGACATGATATTTCCGGCCGTGAAAGTTTACATTTTAGTAATACAGAGTGAAACAACAAGGTTACGGTTACGAGACATTGTTCATTTCCGCAATGTGTTTCAAAGGTTTAAACCTTAATCATCAAAAGTATTTACATGTGCTAATACGACATGAGTATGTTGTATTACGACTTTGGGGTAGCCTGTGGAAATATCTAGTGAAGAAACAAAACACTATTTCAGAACATAATGTTGGGAAGGTTTTCGACTGAAAGCTTAACGCAAATGTAAAAGTGAAAATAAAACAACTGGGGATACCATGAAATCCAAGTTTTCTCACCTTCCGCCTAACTGTCATAGTACTTGCAGTAGATCCTGGAATACCCGTGTGATGGTCTAGATAGATGTCTGCCTATTACACATTACGACCCTCTTCAACTGTCGCGGTCTCTGTCAGTCAACAGACACGGTCAGCCTGTACGCTTTTGCGGTGTACGTGTCCCTTCACGTTTCCACTTCACTATCACATCGGAAACAGTGGACCCAGGGATGTGTAGGAGTGTGGAAATCTCGCGTACAGACGTGTCACACAAGTGACACGCAGTCACCTGACCACGTTCGAAGTCCGTTAGTTCCGCGGAGCGCCCCATTCTGCCCCTCACACGATGTCTAATGACTACTGAGGTCGCTGATATGGAGTACCTGGCAGTAGGTGGCAGCACAATGCACCTAATACGAAAAACGTATGTTTTTTGGGGCGTCCGGATACTTTTGATCACACAGTATACGTCAACAAAATAAAATTGGTGGAGAATTAAACCTTTGAAATGCGTTGTGGATATGAACATTATCTTGTAACAGGAAACTTATTTTAGTTAATATTAGTAAGAGTCACAGTACAGGCTAACCTAAAATGTTCACATATTTGTTAATAATTTTATTTAATGGCGCTATGGAGTTCCTTGCAACATTCATTGCGGATTGTATGAATTAACAACAAAATTAAAGCTGAAAGTCTCGTTGGCACAATTAGTGATGTCAAAGCAGGACTCAAACGTGAATATACAGTTTATGTACAGTAATTTCGCAGAGCGGAATGCTTATGTGATAGTTACGGGTTCTGTCGTAATTCTATTATACTGCGAAAATGCAAAAATATGGCTAGGCTAAACAGTCCGACCACAGCATGGAAACAGGCGCCGAATTGCAATTGCGCCTCTGTTAACAGCCGCATAATTATTAGACAATCACAGTCGTAGTTTCAGTTGCAACCGCTAACTTGCCGTAATGGGCAGCACACTGGACTTCAATGGCGCCGCGACGCGGGCGTTAATCACTACTTGTGTTGCAATATTTAGGTGTTACACAGCCCTTTCAGAGACAATCAACTGAACTGGTTCTGAAATGAGAGAACGATTCAGTCCCATTCGCATAGTGGTCGTTCAGTTACGTATTCTTTTCTTCAGATTACCAGTGAAATAGAATTCCTGGACGGTTTGGCTGTTAACCACTTTTCGACTCGTTTCAATTATGTAGTTCTTAAACCGTCCGGTGTAACTCAGGACGAGCACTAAGTAACGAGTGACTGATGTGACATACACATTGTCTTGAGTATACCTGTGAATTACTTCAAATCATTCATCATCACCATTTTCATTTCAAACATCTAGTTATTTCAACTATCTAGCAACATCCGATACACCTCTAAAATTCTAAACCTATGCTGTGGTCAGGAAAAGCTTTGCGACGCTTTTTGTTATCGCTGGCCATCTTCCCTCTGCATCACCTGCACAACAATGCAACCGAATGTCTGATCGCCATCATTGCTCTTTCCTTGTTTCTAAAGTACTTCTTGCTTCTTTCATTCTGTCATCAGTCTACATGCGAACCCTTTTCCACCTACTTCGCCCCTGTTTTTCTCATTTCGTCTATTCACATACGCGGTTTACATTTGTCCATCTATTCAGTTTTTCTCATTGACTACTTACATACTCTACTGGCCATTAAAATTGCTACGCCAAAAGGAAATTCAAATGATAAACTGGTATTCATTGGACAAATATATTAAACTAGAACTGACATGTGATTATATTTTCACGCAATTTCGGTGAACAGATCCTGAGAAATCAGTACCAACAACTGAAACGTCCCCTTTGAACAATTTATACATGACTGTGCTTAAACTGACACACAATATTTTGTTAGCGCAACGCAATCTGACTTTCAAAATTCCCTACAAAAGAATGGCCCTGACTAACATTAAACTATATCTTCCAGAAATCACTTACCTCACAAAAATCTTCGCTACTCAAGCTACTGCAATACCGCGAGTGCCACTACTGCCAGCTAAATAAAAGATTCAAACTATGGAAGGCACTAACTACTGATAGGGATAGTTAGCAAATGAAAGATATTAATAGAGAACAAACAATGTATTTACCTTGATATCATCATATATAAATATAGCAGTTCATGACAAATTTCAAAACTCCGCCATCTCTCTCCCCACATCCACCACTGCTGGCGGCTCACCTCCAACTGAGCAACGCTATGCGCTGTTCACAGCCAGCTGCCTAACACTACAATGGCGAGTATTACAACAATGCAAAGCAGCCACAGACTGCACACAGCACAGCCAGTGATTTTCATATTGAGCGCTACGTAACGTTGCCAATAAGAAACATAAACAGCCTACTTACATAGAGAAAACATAAACAGCCTACTTACATAGAGAAAACATAAACAGCCTACTTACACAACGACAACCCCTGGCCGTAATAACGGCCTTGATACGTCTGGGCATTGAGTCAAACAGAGCTTGGATGGCGTGTACTGGTACAGCTGCCCATGCAGCTTCAACACGATACCGCAGTTCATCAAGCGTAGTGACTGGCGTATTGTGACGAGCCATTTGCTCGGCCACCATTAACCATACGTTTTCATTTGGTGAGAGATCTGGAGAATGTGCTGGCCAGGGCATCAGTCGAACATTTTCTGTATACAGAAAGTCCAGTAATGGAGCTGCAACACGCGGTCGTGCATTATCCTGCTGAAATATACGGTTTCTCAGGGATCGAATGAAGGGTAGAGCCACGGGTCATAATACAACAGAAATGTAACGTCAACTGTTCAAAGTGTCATCAATGCGACCAAGAGGTGATCGAGACGTGTAACCAGTGGCATCCCATACCACCACGCCGGGTGATACGCCAGTATGGCAATGACGAATACACGCTTCCAATGCGCGTTCACCGCGATGAGGCCAAACACGAGTGTGACCATCATGATGCTGTAAACAGAACCTGGACTCATCCGAAAAAATGACGTTTTGCCAATCGTGCACCCAGCTTTGTCGTTGAGTACACCATTGCAGGCGCTCCTGTCAGTGATGCAGCGTCAAGGGTAACCGCAGCCATGGTCTCCGGAGCTGATAGTCCATGCTGCTGCAAACGTCGTCGAACTGTTCGTGCAGATGGTTGTTGTCTTGCAGACGTCCCCATCTGTTGACTCAGGGATCGAGACGTGTCCGCACGATCCGTTACAGCCATGCGGATAAGATGCCTGTCATGTCGACTGCTAGTGATACGAGGCCGTTGAGATCCAGCACGGCGTTCCGTATTACCCTCCTGAATCCACCAATTCCATATTCTGCTAACAGTCATTGGATCTCGACCAACGCGAGCAGCAATGTCGCGATACGATAAACCGCAATCGCGATAGGCTACAATCCGACCTTTATCAAAGTCGGAAACGTGATAGTACGCATTTCTCCTCCTTACACGAGGCATCACAACAACGTTTCACCAGGCAACGCTGCTTGTGTATGAGAAATCGGTTGTAAACTTTCCTCATGTCAGCACGTTGTAGGTGTCGCCACCGGCGCCAACCTCGTGTGAATGCTCTGAAAAGCTAATCATTTGTATATCACAGCATCTTCTTCCTGCCGGTTAAATTTCACGTCTGTAGCACGTCATCTTCGTGGTGTAGCAATTTTAATGGCCAGTAGTGTACTTATACTGGCCACACAAGCCGCAGCCGGTCCTTGGCCTCACTCATTCCAGCCTTCCACAACACCCTATCTGCTGCATCTTCATCTCCCAGTCCTAGTGTTGCATCTCTCCCATTGTATTATCCTTTCATCTCATTCTCGGCCGTCCCAGTGGTCTCTTTCCTTCACATTCACCATCCAATACAGGCTTTGTTACCGTGTTCTCCTCTCTCCTCCTTACATGTGGGTACCATCTTAGTCTCTAATTTTCACACTCGCTACGACGTGAGGCAGTGTGTGTAATTGTCTGAGTTCTCCGTTTTTCCTTATTCTCCATTGTTCGTTTTCTTTCACTGGTCCGAATATTTTTCTCAGTACTTTATTTTCAGAAGTGATGAGTTTTTTCTCTGTTTTCTTTGTCAGGGTCCATGTCTTACTTGCATATCATACTAATGGCTTTATGATGCTTTATGATGATTTCGATCTTATGATGTTGTGCGTAGCTCCTACACATCTTCTACCAACTTCAATTCCTGTTACTATCTCTTGTTCTATAAGGTTTTATTGGTCGATGTTGACACCGAGGTACGTGAATGTGTCTGTCTTATGTACTGTTAGATTTCCGATTTTTATATGAATTGGTCCTAAATGAGCTCTTCTTCTTACTACCATGAACTTTGTTTTACTTTCATTTATACTTAGACCTATTTTCTTTGCTTCTTCCATTACAACAGTCCCCATTTTCTCCAGATCTTCCATGTTCTTTCCTATCAGCACAATATCATCCGCAAAAGCCAGGACATTTATCTTTTTTCCTACGGTGACTCCTGCACTTTCACTTGTTACTATCCTCACGGACTTCTTGAGGGCCAAATTGGACAGGGTTGGTGAAATAATATCTCCGTCTCACTCCTTCTGAGAAATCCCCCTGTATTTTCACTCTACACTTTGATTCCATTACACACATTTTAGTTAGCTTTATCAGCTGGCCAGGTATCCCATACTCTGCCATTATCAAAAAAATGGCTCTGAGCACTATAGGACTTAACATCTATGGTCATCAGTCCCCTAGAACTTAAAACTACTTAAACCTAACTAACCTAAGGGTATCACACAACACCCAGTCATCACGAGGCAGAGAAAATCCCTGACCCCGCCGGGAATCTGCCATTATCCCCCACATTTCCTCTCTTACTATGCTGTCATATGCTTTGTTGAAATCTATAAAAAGGCAGAAGGTATCATGATTGTGCTCCCAGTTCTTATCTAATATTTGTCTTAGTGTAAATATTTTGTCGATTGTTGGTTTACCTTTTCTGAACCCTGTTTGTGCTGCGTCTAATATTTCGTCAATGTATAGGTTGAGCCTATTCAGTATAATTCTTGATATTACTTTATAGCTTGTGCATAGGAGATATATCCCTCTGTAGTTCTGTGTCAGCATTTTATCTCCTTTCTTGTATAAGGGACATACAGCAGCAGTTTTCCATTCCTCCGGCATTACTTCTTTTCTCCATACCTCTTTTATCAGTTCGGTTAATCATTCATGTATCTTCTCTCCCCCCTCTTTGATGAACTCTGCTGATATCATATCTATGCCAGGCGCCTTCCCACTTTTTAGCCTTTTTACTTCCTCCTCCTCCTCCATCTGAGTTGGTTCTTCGACTAATGGTAGTACGTTCTGATTGTTGTCTGCCTCGTTTAATTGTTGTAGGTATCTGCCGCATTGTTCAGCAGTTCTTTGAAGTATTTTGTCCAATTCTCAAAATGTCCCACATTCGTAGTGATCAGTTTTTCATTCTCGTCCTTCATTATTACTGCCTTAGTTCTTTACCCTTTTCTATAGTTATTCATTGTCCCGTAAAACTGTTTACTGCTGTTTTGGTTATAGTCCTCCTCAGCGTTCTCTCTCTGTTTATACATACATCAAAAAAAGTTTTGCATCACCTCGGTTCCGAGAGTTCCAAAACCTGTACAGAAAATTGGAATAGAGATCAACAGAAACATCATTTCCTCCCTTTTTATTGCTAATGAAAACCACACATTGCATTTTGTATCACCATACAGTGAGACCTTCAGAGGTGGTGGTCCAGATTGCCTACACACCGGTACCTCTCATACCCAGTAGCACGTCTCCTTCCATTGATGCAAGCCTGTATCCGTCGTGGCATACTATCCACAAGTTCATCAAGGCATTGCTGGTCCAGATTGTCCCACTCCTCAACAGCGGTTCGACGTAGATCCCTCAGAGTGGTTGGTGGGTTACGTCTTTTTAATCTATCCCAGGTATGTTCGGTAGTTATCATGTTTGGAGAACATGCTGGCCACTCTGTTCGAGCGATGTCGTTATCCTGAAGGAAGTCATTCACAAGATGTGCACGATGGGGGCGCGAATTGTCGTCCAGGAAAACGAATGCCTCGTCAATATGCTGTCGATATGTTTGCACTATCCGTCGGAGATGGCATTCACGTATCGTACAGCCGCTACGGCGCCTTCCATGACCACCAGAGGCGTACATCTACATCTACGTGATTACTCTAATATTCACAATAAAGTGCCTGGCAGAGGGTACAATGAACCACCTTCAAGCTGTCTCTCTACCGTTCCACTCTAGAACGGCGCGCGGGAAAAACGAGCACTTAAATTTTTCTGTGCGAGCCCTGATTTCTCTTATTTTATCGTGATGATCATTTCTCCCTATGTAGGTGCGTGGCAACAGAATGTTTTCGCAATCGGAGGAGAAAACTATAGACTGAAATTTCATGAGAATATCCCGTCGCAACGAAAAACGCCTTTTTTTGTTGATTGCCACTGCAATTCACGTATCATGTCTGTGACACTATCTCACCTATTTCGCGATAATAAAAAACGAGCTGCCCTTCTTTGTACTTTTTCGATGCCATCCGTCAGTCCCACCCGATGCGGATCCCACACCGCACAGCAGTACTCCAGAATAGGGCGGACAAGAATGGTGTAAGCAGTCTCTCTAGTAGACCTGTTGCACATTCTAAGTGTTCTGCCAATGAATCGCAGTCTTTGGTTTGCTCTACCCACAATATTATCTACGTGATCGTTCCAATTTAGGTTATTTTTAATTGTAGTCCCTAAGTATTTAGCTGAATTTACAGCCTTCAGATTTGTGTGACTTATCGCGTAATTCAAATTTAGCTGATTTCTTTTAGTACCCTTGTGAATAACTTCACACTTTTCTTTATTCAGGGTCAACTGCCACTTTTCGCACCATACAGATACCTTATCTAAATCAATTTGCAAGCCATTTTGATCATCTGATAACTTTACAAGACGGTAAATGACACCATCATCTGCAAACAATCTAAGACAGCTACTCAGATTGTGTCCTATGTCGTTAATATAGATCAGGAACAATAGAGGGCCTATAACACTTCCTTGGGGAACTCCGGATATTACTTCTGTTTTACTCGATGACTTTCCGTCAGTTACTACGAACTGTGACCTTTCTGACAGGAAATCACGAATCCAGTCGCAGAACTGAAGCGTACGTCGGCCCCACTTAATGCCAAACCTAAACAACAGGAAACCTCCACCTTGCTGCACTCGTTGGACGGTGTGTGTAAGGCGTTCAGCCTGACCGGGTTGCCTCCGACGGTTGTGTGGTTGAAGGCGTATCCGACACTCGTCGGTGAAGAGAACGTTAAGCCAATCCTGAGCGGTCCTTTCGACATGTTGTTGGGCCCATCAATACCGCGGTGCAAGGTGCCGTGGTTGCGAAGATGAACCTCGCCATGGATGTCGGGAGTGAAGTTGTGCATCATGCAGCCTATTGCGCACAGTTTGAGTCGTAACAGTACGCCCTGTGGCTGCACGAAAAGCATTATTCAACATGGTGGCGTTGCTGTCAGGGTTCCTCCGAGCCATAATCCGTAGGTAGCAGTCATCCACTGCAGTAGTAGCCCCTGGGCGGCCTGAGCGAGGCATGTCATCGACAGTTCCTGTCTCTCTGTATCTCCTCCATGTCCGAACAACATCGCTTTAGTTCATTCCGAGACGCCTGGACACTTCCCTTTTTGAGAGACCTTCCTGCCGGCCGGAGTGGCCGTGCGGTTCTGGGCGCTACAGTCTGGAGCCGAGCGACCGCTACGGTCGCAGGTTCGAATCCCGCCTCGGGCATGGATGTGTGTGATGTCCTTAGGTTAGTTAGGTTTAATTAGTTCTAAGTTCTAGGCGACTGATGACCTCAGAAGTTAAGTCGCATAGTGCTCAGAGCCATTAGAACCATTAGAGACCTTCCTGGCACAAAGTAACATTGTGGACGCTATCGAACCCCGGTATTGGCCTTCTAGGCATGATGGAACTACAGACAACACGAGCCGCGTACCTCCTTCCTAGTGGAATGACTGGAACTGATTGGCTGTCGGACCCCCTTCGTCTAATAGGCAATGCTCATGCATGGTTGTTTACATCTTTGGGCGGGTTTAGTGACATCTCTGAACAGTCACAGGGACTGTGTCTGTGATACAATATCCACAGTCAACGTCTATCTTCAGGAGTTCTGGGAACTGGGGTGATGCAACACTTTTTTTGATGTCTGTATATGAATGCTCTTTTCTCTCGCCTTATCATACTCTTCATTTCTTTCGTGGCTTTCCCGTATGTTGTTTGGTTTTCATGGTTGTTATTGTTCATCATTACCTGTCTGGCTCTCTTCCTGTCCTGTACTGCTTTTCTACATGTTTCATTGAACCATGATTTGCGCTTGACAGTGCCATTACTATTATCTCCTAGTAGTTCATGCGCTGTCTCCCTCATTACTGTTATCATCTTATTCCAGTTTGTGTTGATATTTTCATCTTCTTTTCTATTTTTGTCATTCTCTAATTGAGCGAATCTATTTTTAAGCTTAATCTTTAACTGTTTATTCACCTCCTGCTCTTTTAGCCTACTCACATCTACTCTTTTGGTTCTTTTACCACTGTTGTTCTTACTTGGTGGTTTTGGTAATGATTGTTTCATCTTTATTAGCACCAGAGAATGGTCTGAACATATCTCAGCCTCTCTCATTGTCCTCGCATTTGTTATTGCCTTTTTACGCTTTTTCTCTGTAAAAACGTGTCTTTTTGGTTCCTAGTTAATCCATCCGGTGAGGACGTGTTGCTTTATGTTATGTCTGTATGGGGGAATGATGTACTTGCTATTTTTACGTTTCTAGTTGTGGCTAAGTTGATAAGCCTTACACCATTATCGTCTGATTCAGTGTGAAGGCTGAACATGCCTGTATATGGTTGCCATTGCTGTTCTGGTCCTATTTTGGGATTTAAGTCTCCCACCACAATTCTGATGTCATACTGTGGTAATCTGGAGTACATCTGGTGTAAGGCGTCCTAGAATTCTTCTTTTATCTCTTCCTCCTTATCCTCAATTGGGGCATGGACACTTATTAATGAGATATTTGTATATTTGCCATTGATTCTGAAGCAGAAAATTCTTTCATTGACATTTTCTAGTGTCATTGGCCATTATTTGATTATGAACCGCATATCCTGTCCCAAATATGTGGCGACCATGCTTGTTTCCGCACTATATGATCGTGTAGTTTTTCTCTCTATATGCATACCTTGTCCAAGCCATCTTATCTCCTGCAGGGCTGTAATATTCATCTTGTACACTGTTAGGTCTTCATCAAGTATCTTTGTTTGTCCTGCAGCGTACAGTGTTTTTACGTTCCATGTACCCATTCGCAGTCCTTTTTCATAATGTTTGGGTCGTTTTCCGTTAGATCCATTCCAATCCGAGGCTGGGTGTGAGTGTGTAGGAACCTGTCAGTTTTTTACTATGTTGGATGGTTAGCCCAACGATTAATCCTCCCACTTTATCCCGGCTTGGGACCAGCTGGAAGTCTCGTTGAGTACTACTGACAATATTTCCCGCCTCCACAGTTAAGAGATCAACTTGTCTGGCTGCAAGCAGTGGATCCGGGTTCGATTCGCGGTACTGACAGCGATATTCCGTTGGTGGGAGGACTGGTACAGGGATCACACAGGCTCGTGTTGCCAACTGAGGAACTACTGGGGTGAGAAGCAGCACTCCGAAGGTCAGTGAAGCCGACAGCGTCCGGGAGAGCTGTGTGTTGACCTCATGCCTCTCCATACCGCATCAAAATGGTTCAAATGGCTCTGAGCACTATGAGACTTAACATCTGAGGTCATCAGTCCCCTAGAACTTACAAGGGAACCTCCTCATCACACCCCCCCTCAGATTTAGTTATAAGTTCGCACAGTGGATAGGCCTTGAAAAACTGAACACAGATCAATCGAGAAAACAGGAAGAAGTTGTGTGGAACTATGAAAAAAATAAGCAAAATATACAGACTGAGTAGTCCATGCGCATCATAGGCGACATCAAGGAGAAGTATGAGCTCATGAGCGCCGCGGTCCCGTGGTTAGCGTGAGCAGCTGCGGAGTAAGAGATACTTGGTTCAAGACTTCGCTCGAGTGAAAAGTTTAACTTTTTATTTTCAGACAATTATCAAAATTCAGGCACTCACACATAATCAACTTCGCTCTCCAAAATTCCAGGACATGTTCAGATTTGCTTGGACATATGCAGGATTTGACGGTCTACACAAGGAAAAAATTGAAAACGTTAAAAACAGTTAAAAACACATGTTTTGACAGAGCACAGGGAAAACTGTGCGACTGTGAAACTGTTGCATTCATTTGTTGCAGTTTATGTGACACACTCTTACATTTTTCATCACTTTTTTGGGAGTGATTATCACATCCACAAGAAAACCTAAATCGGGCAAGCTAAAACCCATTCGCCAAGTGTACAAGTTAGGTGGGTAAACAACATATTCCTGTCATGTGACACACATGCCGTTACCAGTATCGTATAGAATATATCATACGTGTTTTCTTGTGGAGGAATCGGTTGACCTATGACCTTGCGATCAAATGTTTTCGATTCCCATTGGAGAGGCACGTCCTTTCGTCTACTAATCGCACGGTTTTGAGGTGCGGTCACAAAACATAGACACTAAACTTATTACAGTGAACAGAAACGTCAATGAACGAACGGGCAGATCATAACTTTGCGAAAATAAACTTTTCGCTCGAGAGAAGACTTGAACCAACGACCTTTCGTTCCGCACCTGCTCACGCTAACCACGAGACCACGGCGCTCGTGAGTTCAGAGTGTCCTTCATGTTGCCCATCTTGCGCATGGACTACTCAGTTTGTATATTTTGCTTATTTTTTCATAGTTCTACACAACTTCTTTCTGTTTTCTCGATTGATCTGTGTTCAGTTTTTCAAGGCCTATCCACTGTGCCAACTGATAACTAAATCTCAGGGGGGTGCGATGGGGAGGTTCCCTTGTTAGAACTACTTAAACCTAACTAACCTAAGGATATCACACACATTCACCCCAAGGCAGTATTCGAACCTGCGATCGTAGCAGTCGCCCGGTTCCGGACTGAAGTGCCTAGAACCGCTCGGTCACAACGGCCGGCTCCATACCGCATCCGAATGACGCCACTGGCATACGGTGACATCATAGTCGGTCGGTCCCGCTTGGACCATCAGGTCCAGAACAAGGAGCCATAGATAAACTGTAAACAGTACTACACTGGACCTCGTATTAGGAGCGTTGTGTTAACATAGTTTTGAAAGTCATCACAACTATTGTTATTACTATCCCTACTACTATTATTTTATTGCCAAATTACTTACAAGTTAAGTTTAACTTTTATGTCTCATGTAATGTTTTCCATTAAATTTAGGACGCAAGGGTTTCATTCTTTGCCTCGATGCGGAACTGTACAGCCAGATGAGTTGCACGCTTGTCTTCATGGCGCCTTTTGGTGGCTTCTCCTCAAATGACCGCATTAAGTTCAGTATAACCAGTAACCCTTCTTGACTCTAACTGTACCTGGTTTTCCGTGAATACACTCAGTAGCAGGACGAGACAACGCGCTGCCTTAAGAGAACGTAATGGCAGATTCCATATTAAGTCTCAAAGCAGACTTATTGCACATAAGCTTAAGCCATAACTTTTACAAAAATAAGAAAATTTTTCTTCCTTCCTCGCCTCATTTTAATCTGTGGATAGTACTGTCAGAAAATGGTTCACTTATGCAACAACGGCTATCTTGCTCTGATCTGTATAAACTGAAACGTCAGTAGATTTTTTTCCCCCTGTATCCATCGAGAGACATGTTTATGCTACAATGTTACGATAGTTTTAGTGAATGTAGCAGTTGATGGAGACATAATCCTCCTAAATGCCTAGTAGAAAATTAATACTCTGTGTATCCGAATTAAGACGCAACAGTCGTTGCAGGCCTAGTGCAAAACGTTCAAATTGATTCCTCCATCTGACAATCGAAAATGTTAGATGACCCTAGTTGTCAGAAATTCTGTGGGGTACGCTACAGGAAAGACGCGTAATTTACTGTACAATTCGTACAGGAGTCAGGAGGAAACAATAAAACTGGAAGACAAAAAACGAAGTGCTCGGATTAAAAAGGGTATCGAGACAGCGATGTAATGGTTCGCCCCCTACCGTTCAGTCTATACATCGAACAAGCAGTGACGGAAAAAAAAGAAAGGTTCAACAAGAGTAGCATTAAAATTCAAGATGTAAGGATATTAGTGATGAGATCTGAGATGTGGTGCTACAGATGGATGCTGAAAATTAGATGGACTGATAACGTAAGGAAGGAGAAGATTGTCCGCAGAATCGGCAAGGAAAGGAATATATGGGGAACACTGACAAGAAGAAGGGACAGGATGAGAGTACATTTGTGAATACGTCAGGAAGTAACTTCTATGCTACGATAGGGACAGTAGAGGGTAAGAAATGTAGAAGACAGAGACTGGAATACATCCAGCAAATGACTGAGGACGTAGGCCACAATCGCTACTCCGAGACGAAGAGGTTGGAACAGAAGAAGAATGGGCCGCACCATAGCATTCAAAAGAGAGATGAAAGAAATAAATACACTACTGGCCATTAAAATTGCTACACCACGAAGATGACGTGCTACAGTCGCGAAATTTAACCGACAGGAAGAAGATGCTGTGATATGCAAATGATTAGCTTTTCAGAGCATTCACACAAGGTTGGCGCCGGTGGCGACACCTACAACGTGCTGACATGCGGAAAGTTTCCAACTGATATCTCATACACGAACAGCAATTGACCGGCGTTGCCTGGTGAAACGTTGTTGTGATGCCTCGTGTAAGGAGGAGAAATGCGTACCATCACGTTTCCGACTTTGATAAAGGTCGGATTGTAGCCTATCGCGATTGCAGTTTATCGTATCGCGACATTGCTGCTCGCGTTGGTCGATATCCAATGACTGTTAGCAGAATATGGAATTGGTGGGTTCAGGAGGGTAATACGGAACGCCGTGCTGCATCCCAACGGCCTCGTATCACTAGCAGTTGAGATGACAGGCATCTTATCCGCATGGCTGTAACGGATCGTGCAGTCACGTCTCGATCCCTGAATCAACAGATGGAGACGTTTGCAAGACAACAACCAGCTGCACGAACAGTTCGACGACGTTTGCAGCAGCGTGGACTATCAGCTCGGAGACCATGGCTGCAGTTACCCTTGACGCTGCATCACAGACAGGAGCGCCTGCGATGGTGTAGTCGACGACGAACCTGGGTGCACGAGTGGCAAAACGCCATTTTTTCGGATGAATCCAGGTTCTGTTTACAGCATCATGATGGTTGCATCCGTGTTTGGCAACATCGCGGTGAACGCACATTGGAAGCGTGTATTCGTCATCGCCATACTGGCGTATCACCCGGCGTGATGATGGTATGGGGTGCCATTGGTTACGCGTCTCGAACACCTCTTGTTCGCATTGACGGCACTTTGAACAGTGGATGTTACATTTCAGATGTGTTACGACCCGTGGCTCTATCCTTCATTCGATCCTGCGAAACCCTACATTTCAGCAGGATAATGCACGACCGCATGTTGCAGGTCCTGTACGGGCCTTTCTGGATACAGAAAATGTCCAACAGCTGCCCTGGCCAGCACATTCTCCAGATCTCTCACCAATTGAAAACGTCTGGTCATTGGTGACCGAGCAACTGGCTCGTCACAATACGCCAGTCACTACTCTTGACAGTCGGCCGGAGTGGCCGTGCGGCTCTAGGCGCTACAGTCTGGAACCGAGCGACCGCTACGGTCGCAGGTTCGAATCCTGCCTCGGGCATGGATGTGTGTGATGTCCTTCGGTTAGTTAGGTTTAATTAGTTCTAAGTTCTAGGCGACTGATGACCTCAGAAGTTAAGTCGCATAGTGCTCAGAGCCATTTGAACCACTACTCTTGATGAACTGTGGTATCGTGTTGAAGCTGCATGGGCAGCTGTATCTGTACACGCCATCCAAGCTCTGTTTGACTCAATGCCCAGGCGTGTCAAGGCCGTCATTACGCCCAGAGGTGGTTGTTCTGGGTACTGATTTCTCAGGATCTATGCACCCAAATTGCGTGAAAATGTATTCAGATGTCAGTTCTGGTGTAATATATTTGTCCAATGAATACCTGTTTATCTTCTTCATTTCTTCTTCGTGTAGCAATTTTAATGACCAGTGGCGTAAATAAAATAAAAAATAAAACATTTGATATTGCACCGTCTATCTTCAGTGTTCCGAGACTAATTTTATTCCTGGCGTATAAGCGACGTCAGCACAGTAACTAAGTGACAGCTTGATTTGACAACTGTAAATAACAGGTGTGTATAGACCAGTCAGTTGAGTTGTGGGCGGGCAGTGTTACCTAGTGGAGGTGGGGCCGTGTGGTGTCAGCGTTGTGAGACAAATCGCTATAGTGCAACACCTCTAAATCAAGTTTGCAAGACGTTTCCAGGATCATTTGTGTGCAAAATCTGTCTCGCACAACTTGCCTGTCGCACAAAAAAAAAAAAAAAGAAACGACACATGGACGCCTGCCGTCACTAGACTGAAATCCAAAACGTGGACATTTCATTTCTTCCAATAATCATCACGGGTGTCGGGACTTATTACTGTCAGTATGAGCCTACTCCAAAACGAGTAAGTGCGGAAATTCACATGGCGTAAGCGACGTTGAAGAGAATGTAACGTGCAAGTTGAACAACAAATATGGACTTTTCTGACAGTTCCGCACAGTTGTATGATCCTTCTGCGCACTGTAGTCAATTACAGAGGAGACCACGTAGAACATCTGAAGCGTTCAAACAGCCATCTTAACATTTCTTAATTTTTTAGTAATCCGATCCCAAAACTATTGGACTGACAGGGTATATGCCGAGAACCTCAGTGAATGGATGATGGGTGCTGAGGGTGGTAGCGTTTCGGAGAAATTAAATTTTCTTATGAAATCGTACGTGAGTAGGAATTGTTATTGCCAACTACATTTACTGTAACAGCTGCAAGTACAAGGTATATTGTGCTATAGCGTTATATCACATATTATGTTGTTGTTATTAAATTACGTATTATCAAATTACGCAACCCCTGGGTGTTGTAGTGTACTTACGACGTGTGTATGCGTGTTTGCCTAATGTCGTGTCTGCAACGGAAACATCGCGCCTGTAAATGAATTAAACAGCCCTGTCATTGACGACATACACCTGGAGAAATACGTTAGATGAGGTACCTAGTCGTGATCATGTTCTATCTGGCTTAATCAGGAGGTCGATAATGTTCTATTGAACATTATGCATGTAACTAATTACCGCAAAATTATTTTTTTAAACAACAGAAAATTCAAAAGCATAAAATCAACTCAGTATGTTAAACACTACTCTTAATATAGCTTTGAGATTGGGAGAACATCTATCACTATCCTCAAAATCGCGCTCGTTTTACTAGACGGACGCACTAGATTGATATTGAGTAGCCCCAAGAAAATTACTGGATTGTTTCCCTATCTGCCGGGCCGTTGTGCGTACATTAGCGGTTACGGTGCTGGGAGAAACGATCCCTCCTTCTCTTGCAAGTTGGTATCACTCTCCATGCCTGGCTTTAAGCATCTTTTTTCAGCAGAAGGAGTGCGTCTCGCACCGGCCTTGTCACGGGGAGGCCAACATTAGAGCTGTAAAACTGATGCTTCCACTCTCTTTTAGAGCAGTAAAGACACCCCACCCCAGGTCAAACGCGACGGGGTGCCTTTTCTAACCTCCTTCCGCCGATTGCCACTTTCACAGGAACGCGTAACGGTCACTGCGTCTGGCCTCTTTACTACGGAATTACTGTGTTTGTAATTGTTAAGTTTACATATAACTGTGAACGTAATTAGTTTTTGCACAACGTTTACGAATGTCTTTTTTCTTTCATTACTGTCACGGAGAAGTTTAAAGCAATAATGTTAACGAAAGAGCCGACTAAGCTGGTGGCGGAAGACAGCGAGAAGATATTGAAAATGTCGCGCGGTACCCCTGTGCTGTAGTCTTAGGCGTCTTTTGTAGGTCAGTTTCATCTCGTTACCTGGCTTGATGGATCGCCAAGTGTCACGTGTCATATTGTTCGTGTCGACTTCTCCGGTTCCTCTGCGGTACGTAGTAAACAGTTATCTTTTGCACCCTGAGTACAGACGAAAGGAAGAAACGGACTATTATGTGATGAGTAACAAAATAGGAGCTGCTAGAAAACGTGACCACTAATTAAGAGAGCACGATGTCTTGCGTAGTGCAAAGCAAAGCCCATGGCGGAGAGAAGCGCCGAGATTCTGGGTTAGCACACACACACACAGACACCAGGTTTTCCAGGAAGATGCGACACACTAGTGACGGGCGACAGGTGTTCGTACGTTACGTTGTTTGTCCGCGGGCTGGCGTCGGCGCAGGCCAGTCTGTTATCGCTGCTGTTGGGGTTGCCGTTGTTTGTTGTTCCGCGCCTCGTTTTAAGCGCGTCCACCTCGCGCTGACGGCGGAATCGATAGGACGACGACAAAGGACGGCCACGGCCCGACAGGTGCTAACGATGTGCCATTATAGTCCGGCAGCGCCCCTACATGTGTCACTAGGGCCGCCGCCGCACCTCAGAATGAACCTTCCGACAGCGCGACAGTGCTTGACAAAACTGTGAGACGGCCGGCCGGCCGTGGTAATACATTTGACGTATTTCCCCGTAACGTTTCCATCGTCTAACCCTTATGCACCGTACGAAGGGAAACCTTCAGTCTTTCCAAGCCGCGCAGCCAGTTTTACCGCACCTCCCACGTGCAACTAAACTTACAGAATCCAAAAAGTTCATCATTTGCACTGAGAAGTTGACCGCTCGACTCTGTAGCAAGCCGGTTCGAATCCTGGTGGAGGATCAAATGTGCAGTGCTAGAACTTGGCTGTCAGGTGGAGCAGAGGTGGTGGCGTAAAGCTCCTAATAACCAATTTTGGCAGAAATTCCATGGATTAAATGTTGAACCTCTCCGCAGTGTCTCATGAAGTGAGGCCATGTGACGCTTGGGAACGTTAAGTTCGGCGTCTCCCTAGGTGCTTTGCAAGAAGAGAAAGCGATGTCCTGGCAGCAGGTTTCACCCTCTCCCTTCTCTCTTCATCTTCATGCATCACAAACGCTACTCTATACACGCATCCATTACACTATACTACACTCTGCAGACACACATGCAACACATGTATTACAGATCCGGTAGGAAAGAGGCCAACGTCTGCAGAGGAAAAACACGCCTTCGAACAAGTGGTTGAAGCCACCCTGTAGGATATCCCATCCAGCAATGCCATACGACATTTAAATTCACATTTTACTACTCTACTGAACACTAATGCTAAGTCTCAGACGTGTGTTCATTTCCGATCGCATAATGGTTGTTGATACACCTTATCCATAAGTATGCTGCTGGCTGTGGCGCCTATGTGAAAACGTGTGCTGCATACGAGGTGCATTCAAGTTCTAAGGCCTCCGATTTTTTTCCTCCGGACTGGAAAGAAATAGAAACATGTGCATTGCTTTAAAATGAGGCCGCGTTCATCGTCAATACGTCCCAGAGATGGCAGCACTGTACGGCAGATGGAATTTTACCGCCAGCAGCGAGAATGAGAACTGTTTTAAATACTTAAAATGGCGACGTTTTCCTTACTTGAACAGCGTGAAATCATTCGTTTTCTGAATTTGCCTGGTGTGAAACCAATTGAAATTCATCGACAGTTGAAGGAGACATGTGGTGATGGAGTTATGGATGTGTCGAAAGTGAGTTCGTGGGTGCGACAGTTTAATGAAGGCAGAACATCGTGTGACAACAAACCGAAACAACCTTGGGCTCGCACAATCCGGTCTGACGACATGATCGAGAAAGTGGAGAGAATTGTTTTGGGGGATCGCCGAATGACTGTTGAACAGATCGCCTTCAGAGTTGGCATTTCTGTGGGTTCTGTGCACACAATCCTGCATGACGACCTGAAAATGCGAAAAGTGTCATCCAGGTGGGTGCCACGAATGCTGACGGACGACCACATTGCTGCCCGTGTGGCATGTTGCCGAGTAATGTTGACGCGCAATGACAGCATGAATGGGACATCCTTTTCATCGGTTTTGACAATGAATGAGACGTGGATGCCATTCTTCAATCCAGAAACAAAGCGCCAGTCAGCTCAATGGAAGCACACAGATTCACCGCCACCAAAAAATTTCGGGTAACCGCCAGTGCTGAAAAAATGAGGGTGTCCATGTTCTGGGACAGCGAGGGCGTAATCCTTACCCATTGCGTTCCAAAGGGCACTACGGTAACAGGTGCATCCAACGAAAATGTTTTGAAGAACAAATTCCTTCCTGCACTGCAACAAAAACGACCGGGAAGGGCTGCGCGTGTGCTGTTTCACCGAGACAACGCACCCGCACATCGAGCTAACGTTACGCAACAGTTTCTTCGTGATAACAACTTTGAAGTGATTCCTCATGCTCCCTACTCACCTGACGTGGCTCCTAGTCACTTTTGGCTTTTTCCAACAATGAAAGACACTCTCCGTGGCCGCACATTCACCAGCCGTGCTGCTATTTCCTCAGCGATTTTCCAGTGGTCAAAACAGACTCCTAAAGAAGCCTTCGCCGCTGCCATGGAATCATGGCGTCAGCGTTGTGAAAAATGTGTACGTCTGCAGGGCGATTACGTCGAGAACTAACACTCGGGTGAGTAGTTAATTAGAAAAAAAATCGGAGGCCTTAGAACTTGAATGCATGGTTATTTCTTACCCACACTCTGTTTAGAATGTAATTTAACATGAAAATGCGACGTATAATTATGGTAAATATGTTATGCGTCTAAACTACACTTTATTTGTAAATTTAATTTACTTAAATACGACAAAAGCAAGTACGAGGGCTGTTCGGAAAGTAAGGTCCCATCGGGCGTGAAATGGAAACCACAGTGAAAATCCAATGAAGCTTTGCACCAATTTGTTGGGCACTGTCTCTAATACTCCCGTCGATCGCGTCACGTCCGTCCGTTCACTTCTTAACGCACAAGGAGCACGTAAAGACGCCTAGAAAATAGTTTCTGCCGCCAAGTATGAGGCTCTGAAGAGAGTTTTCGGCCGGTCGGAGTGGCCGAGCGGATCTAGGCGCTTCAGTCTGAAACCGCGTGTCCGCTACGTTTGCAGGTTCGAATCCTGCCTCGGGCATGGATGTATGTGATGTCCTTAGGTTTAAGTACATCTAAGTTCTAGGGGACTGATGACCACAGATGTCAAGTCCCATAGTGGTCAGAGCCACTTGAACCATTTTTGAGAGATTTCGCCTGTTGCCATGCAGCCCACATAACACAACTGTCATGCGTTTCCTTCTTCATCACAATTCTCGTCCAAACTCTGCAGGGGCAATGAAGAAGCTCCTGCAACGTTTTGGATGGGAAGTGTCTGATCAGCCACAATATAGCCCGTAATTGCCTTCTCCTGATTTTCATCTCTATTCAGACGAACCGCCGGCTATGAACACAACGTTTTGGCACAGACAACGAGCTTTATACCAGCGTAGAGAATAGGCGGAAAGCACAGGCGGCTGCCTTCTATGGAGAGGGTGTTGGAAACCTGATACAATGATAAGACAAATATCTAAGTCGGAGCGGCGACTATTTAGAGAGGTAGCTGGAAGGAGTGGCTAACTGCTGAAAATAAAATATTGTTGATTTTCATGGTGGTTTCCATTTCGCGACTGATCGGAACTTACTTTCCGAACAGCCCTCTTGTTTAACACAATAAGATTAAAATAAAAATGACAAAAAAATTAAAAGTAGGATTTGTGTCAGTCTTAGACATTGAATACGAGATAAGACTACTTAACAAGAGTTTTCCGAGCTTTCCTCTAACTAAAATGATCAATTATTTCGGAAACGTCTAGAGTCTTGGCCAGTTCATTCTCAAGTTTTAACATTGTTATCTGGTTAAGACGACATTGGCAAGTTTTCAAAAAGTTTTCTAGTTTACTGAAAGACCTTTCAACTTTAGACACTATTATTGGAATCGTACAAAAAAATCTGATTGCAGCACAGAGGTTCAAAAAAATTTCTTGAACATTTTTCTCATATATGAAGTTGAGAAGATTCATCGAGTCCTTTTCTGATTGTAAGACGGTAATAAAACGCTCTTTACGTGTAGAATTTCTTCATCTACGCTGCCTGGATGTGCTAAGTCTGAAAGGTACTTGGAGCAAGATTGATGGTTTTAACTTTCAGTTCATCATTTTCTAAGATCCATGAAAGCCAAAACTGGTGAAAATATATCACAATTTTGTTCACAGCTCGCAGATCTTCTTGTCAAATCTGTCATGACAAAACCCAAGAAAGGAAGGACAACAGAAGATCTGAATTCATTTGGGGCTTCCAGCTGAAGGCGTTCTGGGGCCTTTTCACGTGCATTTTGTTTCCTTTTGACAACAAACTTTGGTCAAATGCCATCTGCCTCGGCGACTACTTCTGCATCATTCAAAATGGTTTCCCATGAATCTCGTAGTATCTACATCTCCTCAAGTAAGTCTTCAATTAGATACGTTTCTACGTTGAGGGAAATTCTATTGTTCTGTGTAATAATGTTTTTGTGATGAGCAGAGGCCAAGATCTTGTGCCAAAATGATGACATCAAGAGGTCTTTGAAAGACCCAAATTACCTGACTCATAAAGCAGTATTTCTTGCTCATGGGGTTAAAGTGGTAGCGTAACACCAGGAACAAGTCTAAAACTTTGCGGATCTAAGGTTAGTGCTTCAAAATCTGGCGCACAGCTTGTAGGCTTTCATTCCAACGCGTTTCAGAAAAGCTTTGCTGTTTTAACACTTCTCAACGACAACGGCTGCTAGAAAGCATTGAAGTCTGCAGCAATTTGTGCACTTCTGTCATATTGAACGATTCTCTTCACTCGTCGTTGGTCCCGTTCTTGCAGGATCTTTTTCGGCCGCAGCGATGTCGGAGATTTGAAGTCTTACCGGATTCCTGATATTCACGGTACACTCGTGAAATGGTGGTACGGGAAAATGCCCACTTCATCGCTATGTAAGAGGTGCTGTGTCCCATCGCTCGTGCGCCGACTGTAACACCACGTTAGACTCACTTAAATCTTGATAAGCTGTCATTGCAGCAGCAGTAACCGATCTAACAATTGCGCCAGACACTTGTTATTTGATATAGGCGTTGCCGAACGCAGCGTCGTATTCTGCCAGTTTACCTATCTCTGTATTTGAATAAGCATGCCTAAGCAGTTTCTTTGGCGCTTCAGTGTATATCCGTCGGGCAACGCATCCCGTAAATTGAGACAAAGTCTTGCAATGCTTGAGAAGCGGACTGAATCACACACGTGCCAAATGGTGCGGTAGAGGTAATTCAGTCCTTTATCGCCTTTTTTGACGTGCGCATGACATGCAAGACGGTATGGGGGTGAAACTATAGCACGCAGGAGTCCTTTCTCGTTTCAGCTGGTGTCAGCTTTTCTGATTACACTCTGGCGCGCTAAGACGTGACTTGGTGTGCACGCCTCCAGTTGGTGAGCTGAAAATACCGGGGATTCTAGCAGTAAGTTAGCTGCTGTGGGAGAGTTCAATTCTGATTCCGTTCCGTCCTATTGTGAGATATTTGTAATGTCTAGCCTGCACTGTGAATTCTTTGTGTGCACAAGCTTTCCAATTGCCATCGGATGCAGCCTACAACGATTCCTGCGCGTCCTTCCACACATATACAGCAAAGGTCAATCTAACGATTATTTTTATTCATTGCGTAAGCTGACCGACCAGAGGTAACAACGTTGTTTGTATCATGCGCTGGTGCAACGATAGAAGAGCTTGGCAAGTGCAGATTCAGGTTCAAATGGCTCTGAGAACTATGGGACTTAACATCTGAGGTCATCAGTCCCCTGGAACTTAGAACTACTTAAACCTAACTAACCTAAGGACATCATACACATCCATGCCCGAGGCAGAATTCGAACCTGCAACCGCAGTAATGAAGAACGGACTTAAGCAGGGAGATGCACTGTCTCCGCTACTTTTCAATTTAGTCCTAGAATATATTGTACGAATGGCAGCAGATAATTCAGAGGGTGTGGAGTTAAATGGAAATATTAAGATATTAGGGTATGCAGATGATCTAAACATCATTAGCGATAGGAAAGAATCTGTAACAGCAAATGCGAATGCGTTAATCAAGGGTAGTGAAGACGTAGGTCTAAGGATAAGTGTAGACAAAACTTAATACCTGGTTACTATTTGAATGCCAACAGCAGTAGATCAGGAAATGTTAAGAGTTGGAGACATGCAGTTTGAAAAAGTGAACACATTTAAGTATCTAGGCGTGGACATCACTTCGAGAAATGAGATTGAATCCGAACTGAAGAAGAGATTACGGGCGGGAAATGCGTGCTACTTCTCACTGAGTAAATTACTTTAATCACGGATATTCTCTAGGAATTTAAAGATTAGTATATACAAAACTATTATTCTACCAGTTATGCTGTATGGGTGTGAGACTTGGTCTCTCACTGTACAAAATGAAAAGCCGTTTCGAGTATTTGAAAAAAAAAAATTTTGAGGAAAATTTTCGGAGCAAAAAGGGATGACATTAGCGGAGAGTGGCGAAAACTGCATAACGAAGAGGTTCACAAACTCTATTCAAGCCCTGACATAATCAGTATTATTAAATCACGTAGGCTGCGATGGGCGGGTCAAGTAGCTCGAATGAATGAGGGCAGGGCAGCGCGCAAAGTACTGGTAGGGCACTTAGAGGGAAAACGTCCTGTGGGGAGACCGGGGCGTAGATGGGAGGACAATGTGAAGGTTTATTTGAGGAGCCTAGGCATTGAAGGTGAATGAAAGGAAATAGCCCAAGACAGGGACAGATGGCGAAAATACGTTGCTGCGGTAATGGACTCTCGAGTCCGGTATGATCAGTGAGTAAGTAATTAACCGCAGCGGTAGCGTGGTTCCAAACTGAAGCGCCTAGAACTGCTCGGCCACAACAGCCGGCGCAGATTTAGGGATGGGTCTACAGCTCTATGTGTGTGTGTGGGGGGGGGGGGGGAGGGGGGGCCTCTCTGACCGCAAAGATTTATCTACGCACTGCTGCGGTAAGCTGTCGTACTGCTCCACGACAAGTACCGATCGTTTGTCGCCTTCTGTTCTTCCTCATCCACCAATGTCTGCTTCTGTACGGTACCCGAAACACCGGAACCGGATGAGGTGATGGTGTCGTAGCTGGGATAATCACTGACAAGGGAAACTCCCTATCGTAGCCCCCTCAGATTTAGTGGTAAGAGGGCCCAGTGGGCAGCCCGTCAAAAACTGTACACAGATCAAGCCTAGAAACAGGAAGAAGCTGTACTGAACTGTGAAAAAAGAAGAATAGAAACAGTGAACGGTCAAAGGAAGAGAAGTGCAATACAGAGCAGCTAGGAGGAGTAATGAGGTCGTCGTTTAGTGGTCATGGTGTTGGACTACCAGGCGGTCCAGATGTGTTGAAACCTCGTTCATGCCAATATTGTCTTGTTTTGCACTGTCCGCTGTATTCAGATTTGTGTCTGTGTCGTGATGTTGCGTCCTTTGCAACAGCGAAGTATAAGGGAGGGATCTACAATGACAGCTGATTTAGCACAGCTACTCTGTTAGCAACCGAAAGGAAGTGGCTTTCGAATGGGAACTGCAAACGTTTCAGGACAAGGCGACAAGTCAACCGAATCCTCCACTGGAAAAAACGCCTGGTGTGCCATACACGCCATTGGTGACAGTATGTGCGTCATATGATTCGAATCTCTTACCGACGCACGCCTGGCAAGTGAGGGAGATATGCCTTCTTTCCCGATTTAGGCGTTCGTGTGAATGTGAATGTTATCGCTCCCGAGGAAATTATGAAAACTTAGTAGTTTCTCACATAAGCTGCAATAAATGAAAGCAACAGTTTCACAATGAGAAAGTTTCTCTGTGCTGTATCAAAACATATTTTTTTAACCTTTTTGCAATTTCGTTCCGTTTTCGAAGCCTTAACTCTTGAATTCGTTTGTTGTAACATAGTTCTTCCCGCGACCGGTTTCCCGGGTTCGATTCCCGGCGGGGTCAGGGATTTTCTCTGCCTCGTGATGACTGGGTGTTGTGTGATGCCCCTAGGTTAGTTAGGTTTAAGTAGTTCTAAGTTCTAGGGGACTGATGACCACAGATGTTAAGTCTCATAGTGCTCAGAGACATTTGTAGCATAGTTCAAACTCATTTATTTGTTGTTTTCGATTCTGTGAGATGTCTGTGTGGTATCTCACCTGCCCTCACTATTCGTCACATTTATTTGCGTCGGTAACGTATTCTTATCACATGACTTACATTCTATGACCAATCTATAGTACGACAACTGCCAATACTACAGAAAGAGAACAGACATTTCAATGACTGTACCCACAGTTCATAATGTTGCGAAAAAATAAATAAATGACACGAGGAAGTTTTGAACACGGTCGCCCGCTTGGCAGTCCAACACCATGAACACTTTCCCCATAATACTGTTGCTGCTTTAAGGTCGCTCTTTATTGCACTTTCTGTCCTTGGACCGTAGCGGTCGCGCGGTTCCAGACTTTAGCGCCTAGAACCGCTCGGCCACAGCTGCCGGCTCTACTTTGCTTTCCTTTCACAGTGCAGTACACCTTCTTCCTGTTTTCATGCTTGATCTGTGTTCAGTTTTTCACGGGCTGTCCTCTGGGCCATGTTCAAAAATGTTCAAATGTGTGTGAAATCTTATGGGACTTAACTGCTAAGGTCATCAGTCCCTAAGCTTACACATTACTTAACCTAAATTATCCTAAAGGACAAACACACACACCCATGCCCGAGGGAGGATTCGAACCTCCGCCGGGATCAGCCGCACAGTCCATGACTGCAGCGCCTAAGACCGCACGGCTAATCCAGCGTGGCCCGCAGGAGCCATCTTACCACTAAATCTGAGGGGGTGCGACGGGGAGTTTCGCTTGTTAATACCATCTGTACAATTTTGATACGAAAGCCTGTATACTCTGAAATTAATATTTCATTCGGAAAAAAACCATAGTGGCTAGAGTAGTGCGCAAGGTATGGTGTCGTAACAGCTTCTTGTGGCATCAGCTAGAGACGGAGTTGCGAAGGATGACGGAGTCGCTGCGTTTTCTGGTGGAATTACAGGGTATTGAGTTAAGGGTTACTGAGTAAATCATGCTTGGCAAATAACATGACTTAAAGCATTCCTTTCGTTGGCAAGAGATGACTAATTATGACACCGTCAGCGCAATAATAGTGTGGTGTTCCAAAGTAAGTCTAATTCAGCCGACGTTTTAATTAGAAGACAGGTGAAAACAATGATGAACAATATAAACATCGAGCACACGTACACTCGCACGAGTGTTTGTGATTGTCCCTGAACTATTAAATTAATATATTTAAACCTATGAGTACCATAAATGTAAATATACGAGGTTCATGTGAAGCGCATCATTCGTCAATAAATCATTTCAGTAAATCGTATGATACATCCCTCATTAAAAATGGTCCACGGATCACAGAGATAGCTGGTACATGACAGCGTACGGTTACATGAAATTGTGCGTCACTGCGAGAAATTCTATCCACTACAAAGGAGAAGTGAGGATAGGAACTAACAAAGAGTCGATGTCTACATCATTAGAGACGAAACTGAATGTGGCATTACTATTGATGAGTCTGAAAACCCACAAAATAATGTTTTCTTTCTCTAGCCTGGTGCAGTGATCGTCTAGACAGTTACAGTCAGTGCTCACTACATATCACGTTTCAGTTACGCTTGTTATGATCTGCTTTTCTCTTTGGCTGCTTTGTGATTTTTATCTAGTTGATAGTGAAAGGGTCCTAATGGGTGTATTGTTTGTGAGTGTGTGTTTGTGTGTGTGAGTGTGTGTTTGTGTGTGTGTGTGTGTGTGTGTGTGTGTGTGTCAGTTACGAACTGTACAGTACGTTTCATACAGTTCTCCAGGTATGTTTGTGAAGTATCTTTTTTCATTACAGCATAACTACAACACGCCGAATAATCAACGGTATGGCTTACATATTCATATATAAGCGCGCCCCACGGATTATCGCTGGCTTGGTTGCGGAGTATCTTTGCGAGGGGCTGCATTTTGCAGAGTCCAGCACGGGCACGGAGCTGCTACACTGTGTGATCAAAAGTATCGGGACACCTGGCTAAAAGTTCGTGGCACCCTCCATCGGTAATTCTGGAATTCAATATGGTGTTGGCCCATCCTTAAGTTTGATGACAGCTTCCGCTCTCGTAGGCAGTGGAAGGTTTCTTGGGGAATGGCAGCCCATTCTTCACAGAGTGCTGCACTGAGGAGAGGTATCGATGTCGGTCGGTGAGGCCTGGCACGAAGTCGGAGTTCCAAAACATCCCAAAGGTGCGCTGTAGGATTTAGGTCAGGACTCTGTGCAGGCCAGTCCATTACAGGGATGTTATTGTCGTGTAGCCACTCCGCCACAGCCCGTGTATTATTAACATATGCTCGATCGTGTTGAAAGATGCAATCGCCATTCCCAAATTGCTCTTCAACAGTGGGAACCAAGAACGTGCTTTGAACATCAATTTAGGCCTGTGCTGTGGTAGTGCCGCGCAAAACAACAAGGGGTGCAAGGCCTTTCCATGAAAAACACGACCACATCATAACACCATCGCCTCTGAATTTTACTGTTGGCACTACACATGCTGGCAGATGACGTTCACCGAGCATTCGCCATACCCACACCCTGTCATCGGATCGGCACATTGTGTACCGTGATTCGTCACTCCACACAACGTTTTTGTACTGTTCAATCTTCTAATGTTTACGCTGCTTACACCAAGCGTAACTGTCATAGTACCTGCTGTGGGTCCTTATGCAGCTTGGAATTCCTGTGGAAATCTCGCGTACAGACGTATGACACGAGTTACATCCCTTCACCTGACCACGTTCGACGTCCGTGAGATCCTCGGAGCGCCCCAGTCTGCTCTCTCACGATGTCTGATGACTACTGAGGTCACTGATATGGAGTACCTGGCAGTAGGTGGTATCACAATGCACCTAATATGAAAAACTATGTTTTGGGAGTTCAAATGGCTCTGAGCACTATGGGACTTAACATCTGAGGTCATCAGTCCCCTAGACTTAGAACTACTTAAACCTAACTAACCTAAGGACATCACACACATCCATGCCCGAGTCAGGATTCGAACCAGCGACCGTAGCAACAGCGCGGTTCCGGACTAAAGATGTTTTGGGGGTGTCCGGAAACTTTTGATCACATAGTTTATGTTGTGTTGTGGGTAGCTATACGGGAAATGCATTATTATGGAAGTTCAAGTGTGGCTCCAAGAGCTGTTATTGTGAAATAATGAGATATGGGAGTGGATTCATTGAAAAGTGTGTAAAGAAGTAATTAGAAATGAGCAGTTCCGCCGATAACATATTTGAGTATCCGCCCGTTTGCGTCCCGTACCATACAACACCAATCATCCGCGCCGTGTCGGGTCTCCCAGAATGAACTAACGTGAATCAATAAAAAAAGTTACCACAAAGGAGAGCAATCAAGTGCCAGTGTCTTTTAGCGAGCGTGAGAACATGCGTTCGGTCATCGCGTTTCCGCATTGTGAACAATCAGCCGCGTCGCGACGGTTTTACGCATGCTCGCACTGAGTGAGAACTCTGAACTAGTAATTAACCGTTAGGAGCAGTATTATATTATTACAAGTGTCAAGAAGGACTGATACCAGACATCTGTCTGTACGTGACGAGCGTAAGAACTTTCATTCGATCATTAGGCTTCCGCATCATCAACAATCACCCGCGTCTTGTCGGTTACGCGTACGCTCGTCCAAGTGATACAGGGTGTTCAGAAAGTCTCTCCGCAGTGCCGTATGTTTGTTAGCCTCGCGTGCCGTTTGATTGTTCGCCTGCCTGTGTTTTTCACCGAAACAATAAACGCACAACGATACTGCAGTGATATTCTGTACCTATTCATAGGATAACTTGTGTTAAGTGAAATACTGAACGGTTATTTTCAACAAGATGGTGCAACCGCGCATACAGCTCGCGTTTCAATGTCACTGCTTGCTGATGTTTTTGGTGATCGCATAATTTCACAAGGACTTTGGCCTCCACGATCGCCTCACCTAACACCACCAGACTTTTTCTTCTGGTGTGCAGCGAAAGAAACTGTCTATAAAAACCGTCCAGAATCCATCGATGAATTGAAAACTGCAATATACGCTTCCACTGCTTCTGTTACAGAAGAAATGTTGCAGCTTGCGTTTGGAAACATGATTAGACGAATTGAATTGTGTATTCAACGACAAGGAGGACACTACCAACAATTAATGTGAAAATTTGTAAGCAAAAATGAACATTCAATAAATTGATAAGTTCTATTTCACTGAGTTTCATTTCGGTATATTCACTGCGGCATACGGCACGCGCGGCTAACAATCATACGGCACTGCGGAGAGTCTTTTTGAACGGCTCGTAATTGTGGACAGACAATCATCATCACTGCCTGTGTATCTATCGCCGAAGCTTCGGCCAGAGTAAGACTCTGAAATACGTGCGACGGCGTATAGTACAATAGTGACGGACGTTAACATCGTCAGGAATACTGTACAGTGATAAGGGAATGATAATTATAACCTCTCATCAAATCAGCAAGAATGTTAATTGGCATCAACACTTACGGCTTATAGTGTAATCAGTGCCAACTGCAGTTTTCTTATCGTCTCAGAATATAATTATTAATACCAAGCGTAGGACAGTGTTGTATTTAGTGTTGAGTGGTCCCCTAAACCCACTTGCATGTTTATACACATAATTTCAGGCAAGCCAGCAGCAGTGTGGAGCAGAAATAATACGACCGCCGTGGGAGTATCAGGTACGTGGTGTGGACAGGGCGCACGGCAAAGATAGAAGCAGTTTAATGAACCGCCACCATTTGTACCCTCGCTCGTGTTACACTTCCACCATACATTTAACCACAGTTTACAGCAACGACTACAGAGACTGAATGCTGAAGACTGGATGGGTTCATCAGATAGGATGTTATAGGACGAGAACAATGGAGCTACTGACTGAGTCTAATATCAGCAAATTCTAACTAAACTATATTTTTAAGTTACTTGCAGTCGTAACGTTAGCGCTCTACTGCGTTCTCCACCATCGACGTAGCTTCGATCTTGATTCTCGTATGCTACCTGGTTTGTTACAGTAACCTGTTAAGTTTCGGGCAGGATATGACAAAAAAGTTCGATGCTGAATTCAGCACTATCTGTCCTGTGCAAACTTGTTTCTCTCTGCATAGCTACTGTACCCTGCATCCACCTGAACCTGACTACTGTAGCAAAACTTTGTCCCTCAGTTTTTATTACTTCCCTCCCGCACGTTTCTCACCTTTACCTCTTATGCAGAATCCGCAGTCAAAGTGGAAAGTACGAGGGCTGTCCAGAAAGTAAGTTACGACCGGTCACGAAATGGAAACGACTATGAAAATCCGATAAAGCTTTGCAAAGATGTGTTGGGCAGTGTCTCTAGTATGACTCTAGGTAGAATTATGTCGCTCTTTTCATTCCTGAGCTCTTAGTTAGCGCGTAAAGATGTTATAGAAAATAGTGTCTCCCGCCAAGTACGAGGGCCTGGTGAGAATTTTCCCCTGAAGCTATGCAACCAACATTACACAACTGTAGTGCGGTTTATTCTTCAAGACAATTCTCAGCCTCATTCTGCAGGGGCAATGAAGATGTTCCTGCATCGTTTCAGTTGGAAATGTTTGGCTACCCACAATACAGCCAGTAATTGTCTCCCACTGAGTTTCATCTCTGCTCAAACGAACCGCTGGCTATGAAGACAACATTTTGGCACATACAACGAGCTTTAGGCCAGCGTAGAGAATTGGCGGAAAGCACTGGCGGCTGCCTTCTATGATGAGGGTATTGGAAAGTTGGTACAACGCTACGACGAATGTCTGAGTCAGAACGGCGACTACGTAGAGAAGTAGCTGAAAGCTGTAGCTAACTGTTACAAATGAAACATTTCTGATTTTCACTGTGATTTTCATTTCGCGATCAATCGTAACTTACTTTCTGGACAGCCCTCGTATTATCTGTGAGTAGTTTGGAACAAAAAACTGTCGCTGCAGGGATGTTCTCTATCTCTCTCTCTCTCTCTCTCTCTCTCTCTCTCTCTCTCTCTCTCACACACACACACACACACACACACACACACACACTTTCTCTCTCCAACTCTGTTTAAGATATATCTCATTCGCTCTTAATACTATGCCGGAGAGCTTCGCAAAAGCGATCGGGATCACTTGGGGCAACTCGGCCACGCGTGCAGCCTACACAGCCCCTGCTCGGCGCAGCGTCACGAACTCGCCCTATCGCGCTAACGGACGAACACCAGGCGGCGATACCAGCGCTAGCAGAGGCCGCCACTTTCAAGGGACCTATTCGCATCCGCCCTTCGACCATAGATACTAGTAGACTGGCCTTGCTATGCAGAAGCTATAGGGCTGGTGTGGCTCCAACATAAACCACGTGATGTTGGCAAAACGTGGCGGGATTTCAAATGAGCGGTCTGCCATCCTATGTTTGTATCGTATTTTACCCATATTTCTCAATTGACTGCCAAACGCTTCCAACAAATATTACTTTTTTATTTGCGAAAAATTATGTCAGAACTACATTTGACCTAGATTTGTTCACCGTACCATTTATAAAATATAACAAATACATCGAACGCCCCTCTGGCGGGCAGCGGGACGAAATTACCATAAATTATCAGTTAAAGTAAAATGTCGTTAAAATTCTTTTAAACAGTAGAGTGGGCTCGTGTCAAAACTTTAAACATTGGATTCGCCGCGTTTTGAGCTCTAGTCGCTTATAAAAGAAAGTGGGATATGGGAATTATATCAACTATAGGTGCCAAAATTGCCGACTTTAGGAGCAGGTCCATTTTAGAGGATCAATTTTAGGTGCACTTCAAAGGTTCAGTACCTACAATTTTTACAAAACTTTATCAGTATTAAAGAAAGATAATTTAGATGAAAGGTGAGACTTTTAAGTTTCAGAAAATAATTTTGGAGCCCACATTTATTTAATAGTTTTAGAAGGTAGAAAAAAATTCTCTTCATGTGTCGACTATAGGTGCTCTTACCTTATTATAATCTCACTTGTATATACGAAAAGGCGCTTATGTGTGCAGATGGCTTAAAGTTTTTCCGTTTCAGGGCCTGTATCCAAAGCTGCCTTCGGTTTTCATCCTTAGGGAACCTATGAGTAGTAACGAGAAACAGTTATACTTACTTCTGTAACCGAATTATCGCAGATACTTTCCAAAATGTCATATGAGTCTGACTTTACAGGCATCACTTTCAACACTTTAATTTACGTGATACTCTATTTCAAGTGTAAAAAACATATAAAAGTCACTTCATCAGATTTCAATAAACGCATCTGCACTATCATAGAAACACTTACACGTGAAATGTAATGCCATTTCCCCCGACAAAACGCTGAGTACAGCCATAAGCGCAACACGAAACAACCATGTTTTACCAACATTCACGTGAGTTTAGCCCAGAGATGTTGGAGCCACGAAAATGACGTCAGGGCCAGTCTATCATATTTATGGTCGAAGCATCCGTCACACATGTGACCATAAAATGCTGCCGGGAATATTCCGCCGCCGGCCGCTATAAAGGTGAGCGCCAGAGCTGCACAGGTCAGTTCTGCCGGCTTCGAGAGCATCTCCAAGCCTCTGGACGGGTGGTATTCAACCCATCGTCTTAGGACACACCGCAGTCCGTCGTAGGGACCGACGCCGCTGCATTTACTATTCGTCGTTGTTTTCCTTAGTGCAGTCAGGCTGTATCCAGGATAGACTTTCCTGTTGCTATGCTGCCATTATTCAGGAAAGCTTCATCAGACTTAGAATGTTTTCCATACAAGTATATTTGTCTATGAAGATCCTAATTGCGTTGCCTTGTCAGACTCTGGAATCAACATAATGTCAGGTATTGATACATGTAAGGCTCTGTAATTATGATTTTGATATTATCGTCGAAGCAGACGTTTGTTTCTTTGTTCAATGAACTTTTGTAAACTTCGATCGCTGTTTTCCCTGTGTCGGTGTGAGCGAGTCATCACTTAGTAACTGGAGAAGTGAATGGTGTGTAACGAAGTTACAGACGGCTCATTACATCTACATACATTATTCTTTGCAGCGGACCAGATGGTTATAATACCCGATACTACATGACTCGATTGGTCGAAGAAGAAGTCAAGAACCGAGTCCTGGAAATGAATTTTCCGTAAACGGAGTATATGGATGTAGGATCTGATGAAGGTCTGCGCCGGCCGCGGTGGCCGTGCGGTTCTAGCGCTGCAGTCCGGAACCGCGGGGCTGCTACGGTCGCAGGTTCGAATCCTGCCTCGGGCATGGATGTGTGTGATGTGCTTAGGTTAGTTAGGTTTAAGTAGTTCTAAGTTCTAGGGGACTGATGACCTTAGATGTTAAGTCCCATAGTGCTCAGAGCCATTTGAACCATTTGAAGGTCTGCGTATTAATGGGAAGATTCTTTTAGTCCACGAAGACTTCGGATACTTTGGATCTGTGTTTGCTAAGCTTCTTCATTGTGGAAAGAATACAGAACACCGAATGAACCGGGCACGGTCGGCTATAAAACTAGATGATATGTATGAAGGATCAAATCCATACGAAATGACATTAAAAAACTGATTTTTTATGCAACTATTGAGAAAAATACACTCTGTATCTCAGAACTATGGAAGGTTACGAAAAAATGAGGGAACATTGCACTATCCGAAGATGTAGAGGAAACAAACTGCAGTGTACTGCAGTTCGAGCGAGTACAACCATTAAAGAAAAGTTGAAGATGGGAGGTATTATAGACAGGATCGACGGTATTAATATCGTAGGAGGGTGGAGGAGGAAAGGTTGAAGGTTGTGGAAATTAAATTTACTATGAAGATGAATCAGCCGTCTTTTCGGATTTCAATTCCCTATTAGCATATAAGAGAATTCTCACCTGCAGATCTTCTGCCCACGGATGGTGGAAGAATGGGATGACGACCTTATGGCAGGTGTTTCTGCCGGAATTACTGAGATAAAAAGGGACCGTGGAAAGGTCGCAAACCAGTAACAAACAAACAGTAAATTAACGAAATAATTGTGTACTTAACTTCTAGAAACTCATCTGGACGCCAAGTAGCCTTGTTGAAGCATGTGATTGCATCAATCAGAAATTCTGGATTATTCGTCGGATAACCGATCGTCAATAGAAAATTACAAGCGACAAGGGGAAAAAAGAAATAGAAGATCATCCAGACATTAGATGTTCCTAAGTAGTGCAAGGTGAGAAACCATTAACAGTAACCTACAGGAGATTTACTGACTTGGCGCGGATAAGAGATGCGAGGTACCGATACAAAGAGCAGTGAGTGTGGCAGCTGTTACCGCATCGGCATCGCTGTGTGTGTTGTGTAGACAGGTCGCGACACATGCTGTGTGCTTGCATAGTTACGGCAGGGAAGATACCTGTAGGCATGGGGATATTCTCTAGGCGTATTCGAGATTCTACCATGGTGATTTTGCACATGGCTCATTTCAAAGTAACGTAAGGCAGTTCACGTTAGTTATAGATCAGCTCGTAGGATACACTGTGGCGTGCCAACTTGTGAGGTAACGGGCGAATTGTGACGCCCTGAAAATATTCCAAGTTCAGAGTTGGCGGCCCCCGCTGGGGCCGCTCGGCAAGTCGTGGCTCGTTAGCAGCCGCGTGATGCCGCACAACGGCCGGACCACGTGGTCCAGCGGCCACGTGGCTACGAATTCCGTGGTGATGCTGTGTCGATGAAGGAGACATGCAGGGAGTGCCAAAGATGGCGGACTTCGTGAAACCTTAATGGAGAACATTTCACAGTTCGTATAGAAATTAATCGTAGCTAGATTAATCATGATACTTTAAAAATAAACGTGTACATTACCATTATTTGCACGGCGATTCTGATGCTGTAATCAGATTTTCAATATCTTTATTAGTTTAAAGTTTAGTATCTGACGATAAATTAAACAAGTAACACCCAGCAACGAATTTCCAAAATCTAAACGGTTCATCCTATTTTGTCGATCTACGAGTCTTCAGAAAGCTATTAGTGTGAACCTAAATTGGTACAAATTACAGGCATGTAACTTGAATAGTACATGAGTAATTGGAGTTCGAAGTGGCTGATTACTATCGATCGTGTCAGGCCATAAGTTCTCCACAGTTACACGAAAAAACGGTAGCAGCATGCTTATAAATATATTTATTCGTCTATGTCTTTGTTTATATCCGATATTTATTAATCATGAAGAAATTGGTTAAATATTTACTGTGTTTTAGAAAGCACAGAGACATTACGCTACTGGCCTACCTTTTGTTTCTATTTCTTTGATATATGTTTATTTGATTTGTTTATGTATTTAATAATATGTGTTAGAATGTGTTTATGGTTCAGCCGTAGGCATATTTATTCAATTTCAAGTTATTTAAATGTAAATCTAGTATTTCAAATGTGTGTCACTATGTTTGGGAGTGTGCATTGGCTTGAAGACATGGCGGGAGCGCTCTAGCCAATCACAGAGCTCGTTAATGGAGAGACTGTATGGAAGTACAGGGGAGGGCACGGGAGAGTGCAGGACAGTATGGCAGAGGAGACGGGAGGTGCTGGATCAAGAGTCCTGGGCACTACAGCGCGACGGACGCACAGTCGTGGGAAAGACTTGGAGAGTGGAAGAGTTGGCGCGTGGGAGATAGAAATATTTCGTTGTGCCGACTTGTTCACTTGTGAGATTTTCGTGGCTTCTGCAATGAAGACATTGTATGCATTTAGAAGCGAATATCTCGCGAACTATGTTGTTGTTCATAACTAATCACGTGAAGTAGGAATGTATTGTTTCCCTGTTATTCAACTTTTATTTAATTGCTGGACCATCGACACTAGTAAGTGTTTTACAGTAATAAAGGGCATTCTTAAAGGTACTTCTGCTATCGTACCCATCATTTAAAGTCATTAAAATAGTACCTGCAGAATTTATTTAATTGCAATCTTTCATTTATAAATTTCTACATAACATTCAAAATTCGCAATTGCCGAGTGATAGGAACTTTTGACCATTCGATTCATGTGTATATTCGTTTTGTATACTGTAGAATCTGCAGTATTTGGCTTGTAATGCGGCAACTACGTATCCCAGGCCCTAGACAACGAAACCAGCCAAACTTTTTAATATTTCAGCTCTGAGTCTGAAGGTTCGTAGTTGAGGGCCACACCACATCATTTCATCTTATTTGAAAGCCCGCAAACTCTGACAGAAACACGTTCCTGTAACCAACCGCAGCGCTGACCAATCGTGAGGCTTTTTATCCGGAGAGGTGGGGAAGACTTCCTGGCGCTTAGGCTAGACCAAGGAGGTTAATCACCTCCTGGGGTCAGACATCATGTGGTAGCACTAAGGATGCGACACCCATCCGAAAAATGTCTCGTTTCACTCTGGTGTGTCCTTGGGTACGATTTGTTCCTTACTGATTTTTACCTTCTTGCGGCTTTCTTAAATTAGTTGTTTGGATGGTATTGAAACTAATTCAGTTACACCTACCAGCGACATTCCGCACAGATAGCACAAGCTGACCAACCCTTAACGCTGTAACCGCCTGGCGCGGATTTTGTCGCCCCGTTGGCAATCAGCAGGTGGCGACCCTGGCGGGGAGTACACTTCTCCTCCGCTGCGCGGCGTTCCTTTGCACAGGTAGGCGACACTACACATTGTAGTAAGTGAAAGTGTTTCAAATGAAATGGCGAAATTCAAGTATTCTATTCGCCAAAGAGTAGTCGTGTACTACACATATGTGTCTACGGATTCAGCATGTGCAATTTCGAAAGGGATTTCCTGGTGTTCATTTTGCTAATTGGAGTACGAGTGATCGATCGATAAATAAATTTCGCAGAACAAGAAGTGTTCTTGACAGAAAACGTGGACAACCTCGTACAGTATCCACAGAAGAAACTCTGGCTAACACTGGGCATGCTCTGAAAAGGTCGCATAGAAAATCATTTCGTCTTTGGCTCTGTTGGTTGTTGGTTGTTTTTGGGGAAGGAGACCAGACAGCGATGTCATCGGTCTCATTGGATTAGGGAAGGACGGGGAAGGAAGTCGGCCGTGCCCTTTGAAAGGAACCATCCCGGCATTTACCTGGAGCGATTTAGGGAAATCACGGAAAACCTAAATCAGGATGGCCGGACGCGGGATTGAACCGTCGTCCTCCCTATTGCGAGTCCAGTGTATAACCACCGCGCCACCTCGCTCGGTGGCTCTGTTCAAACGGCTACGAAGTTACTGATGTTACGTACCTATAAAATAACTGCAGTGGAAGAACTTAAAACGGATGACTATGCAAAAATGTGAATGGATTCTGAAAAGTGTGATAGACGGAGAAATTCATCCTCATCTAACTTTCTTTTTGGATGACTCATGGTTCCTGCCACCTGGGTATATTGGTTCACAAACTAACCATTACTGGAGTTCTGAAAAGCCTAACGTAATACACGAGGTATCCCCGCATGATCAAGAAAATAGGAGTGCAGAGCGCTATTAGCGGTGAGACAATAACAGGCCCTATTTTTTTCCCGGGTAAAATTAAATGTGAGAGGTATGTGGAAAACATTCGCGACCCTTCAGCAATGCTCTGCGGCGGCACATACAGCCAACTTTTCACTACGAGAAATGCGTAACGTGTTTCAAGATAGAGTTATTACTAATAACATGGCCTCCTCACTTCCCCAATTTAATCCTCCGCGGTTTTATCTCTGGGAGGAGTACAAAAGAGAAAGTATACAAATCACAACCACACTTTAAATGAACTTAAAAATAACATTCGTCAAGAAATTACTGCCATTTCTCAGAGGGAACTGCAGAGCGTAACGAGCAATTTCCTAAGCAGGTATCAGAAATGCTTGAACAACAAATCGAGGCAGTTGCATTATCCTCTTGCTCAATACATGTCAGTAATTTACTTTTGTTTTTAAGTATTGATGTTACGTTTGCGATATTGCAGTACCTATGTTGTTGGAAATAATTTGCTCTTGTTTTGAAGTGTTTGTGTTGCGTTTACGATATCGCAGTGCTTGTGTAGATAGAAATAACTTACGCCACAATGCATGCTGTACTCTAACTGCGGAGCTCCTGTCACCCTCGCCGGGGGCACAGCAGCCGCACGCCGTGAAAGCAATTGCGTTAACTAGTTCTGGCAACAACCACCAAATTAAGAACCAGAATTAACTTCTGAATGACAAAGTTTTCCACTGTTTTTTATTGTGCAGACTTTCACAAGACGTCCCAGAAAAACTTTTCGCCATGGTTCGAACATATGATTCCTTCACTATTAAGACAGTTCTGCGGCTCACTGCTGTGTCACAGTATTTTCGTCCCAATGGCCATGATAATGACCAGGCAAAAATTGCTTAGTTACTTATCGACTACCCAGAACACAGGGGCATTTGCAATGCTTCACAAGGCGGCAGCGATGCAGTCACGCCTGTAAAAGCAGATTCAGACAAATGCGAGATAGATGACATTTCACACGAGGAAGAAATGCCTCTGAATTATCCAGCTGAGAAAACAGTAAAACAAGTTACGTGGAAATACTAATTATGTAACGTATACGGTGTATCACTTCAGCAAGTCAATAGTCTGAGTGACAAAGAGTTCGTAGATTAACCGAACTCAAAATTACACGACCGACGACAGTTTGAATGTGTATCACAAGCAACTTTAAACATTACTCAAATCGCAGAAAAAGTTTTCCGTATCAATGAAAAACCAAATTTTGGAATCGAAGTTGCTTCAAGTACTTAATGGTGATGCATGAAACGTAGTTAAAGAACTCCCTCATAGTATTCCGTCTTGTCAGTCTGTCACAGAGAAAAGTGTACACATATTTTTGACACAAGAGTGTGTATTCAATTGAGGAAACGTAAATGCCAGCAAGATATGGACGTCACTGCTAAAAGTGGTAGTGCAGCCGTAGGCATGAGAAATGCTGTAAGGTTACTCTAAAAACCAGTCACCAAGCAGATAATTTATTTCTTGTATTTTTCGTTAATTATGTTATGTAAATTTAAAGAGAGTTACAATATGGAAAATTAACAGGCACATTAAAGACGTTAAGAAGTAAACAGAAGTACGCATTTGTCATTCAGTACAGTCTGCAGTTCTCAAATGTCTGACTCACAAAAACTAAATGGGTATTATATGTAAAACTGTTATATCTAGAGCGTGCATTACTTATCACAAAAGGAAGTGCGAGGAAGATTTACTCGTATTATGAGAAAAATAAAAATCTATGATATCAGTGACGGGCTTCCGAACATCTTAATTTTATTTCTTTTTATTTCCAGGAGAAACCAGGAAACAAAAACTGCAGTTCATTGTTTAAGCAAGAGGATACCACATGCGCATATGGTTCCGTTCACTTCCTCGTAAACGAGGATTTAATAGTTTTGCCTGTAACATCGATATCGATTCTAAGTAGGTTATACTATGTAACTATATGTATGTGACTATGAAGTGGTTGTTCTTTAGTAATTAAGGTCATTGATTTGTGAGAGAAAATTTAAAGTTTGTTATGTATGTATTGTAAAAGCTGTAAGATGTTAAAAATTAATGAAATTTTATAATATGCGTCTGTTCATAAAGGAGAATTTGTATCTTGGAAGCTGGTTCATGCTTAGGGAACTGGTACTGTAAAGTACAAAAGCTGTAGCGAACCCCCTCCGCTACGGAAGTGGCTTGGCGCACGGTAAAAGGTAGTTCTGGCGGTCGATCTGGGCGGCTACTTGGCGGGAACGCTACGCAGTCAGTGGCTAGCCGTTGTACGGTAAACATGGAGGGTGAAAAGTGAGGCATATGGAAACCGTTTTACATGGAAATTTGTCTCGGATGTGGGTCGGCTGTTGCATAGTGCCTTTGGTATTATGGAATGGCTCTAAAACGAGAAAAATCCGCCGCCAAGAAGAAATTGTAAAGAGCATTCAACATCAAGAGTGTGAGACCAGTTAGCCACCACATTACTTGCCACCACTATTGCGCCGCTGCTCCGCCAACTTCAGGAACACAGATATGTATTATAGCATGGACCAGTATATTTGTGTGATTGTTTTTCAATAATAATTCAAGTGCTATAAACCTGTGTTTGAAACTTAAAGTTATCCTAATCATGAACCAATGCAGGATCCACTCTAAATGTGCAGAAACCGAGTATCCTGTTTTTAACTAAATAGTGACTGGTTTCTGTATTAAATGTGCTAAAGTTCAGTGCCAGAGTGTGCAAATGTTGTTATCTGAAATACCTGCTTCACAGGTGGTGAAAAAGGCACATAAATTGAACTTAAATGAAACGTAAATTTGTATTGATTGTTACCACGGTCTATTTTCTGAGGTTAACTGAGCTTTGTGTTTGGGTAATTTGCTTTAAAGGATAAAAATATAAACTATTCCAAGTGGGATTAGGAATCAAGAGTAGTGAATTGCACTTTGGTTTTGAGATAATCACAGAGTTTGCTTGGAGAGACAGTAGCAGTTTATTGATCTCCACCATATTTTTCTCTTTTAAGAAAGATAATTGGGATTTTCTTTGCTACTAAAAGAAGTCTGTGACATTTCTAAAAATGAGAGTATAGAAGTGTATGTACAGTATTATTTAATTTCATTGGTGGTATTTATGTGTTAGTTAAGTCAGAACTCTTTTCATGCCTAACTTAAACCTAGTGTTGCCTGCAGTAACATCTCAGTGCTGTGTTGATAAATGATTGCAATAGGAAATATTATTATTGACAGGGAAGTACCATTTATCGTCCTATGATTACTGATTTGTGCAAATGATAACTACTGCGACCTACAACTTAGTTCGCCCTGTAGTAGTGTGTATCTAGTGCTCTATTCAAACGGAGTGTCAATGAAAATCACTTTAGCTGCTCATATCCAATTTCCTTGTACATAACGTTACAATTTAATATGCTTAATTAGGCTGGCGACCGTTTGTTGTTCCATTCACGTGAACTTCACTACGTTCATTATCCCCAAAGTAAAGTCTGGTAAGTTTTTCTGTTAATTGCCATATATACGAAATTACTATTCGATACCCTCCGTTCATTAGGTAAACATACGGTAAAACAATTAAATGTCCTCCCAGAGGGAAACGCTAGTTTGTGAGAGCGTTATACTTCGCACAAACTTGCAAAATAGTGTTATATGCCCATTGTGCTGCTGTAGCCGCTTGGGTCCAGAATGGCACCCGCCGCCAGCTGGCGGTACTTTCTTTCTTCCGGGCTTTACTGCTGTGACTCTGCCGGAGTGTGGAGGCACCCACTGCCGAGTGGTGCAGGACTTGGGATGTGCCGTGAACTCACAGCACCCACAAGGTAGTTTTTTGGAGGGGGGAGATGTGGGCTAGGCTTGGGGGTATGGAGTATTTTTAATATTTTGGAAGACGAATGGGGCTTGTAACTAGCCATAAAAAAGCTCCATTTCCGACCTTGTTAAAAACCGGCGTAATAACGACTTTTAAATCATTTTCATGAAGGAAAAATCTGATTACACTATAATTTTTGCTTTCCCTGAGAGTTAGGGTTGAGGAGGGGGTGGGAGTGGGAGGAGAGTTTCCACGACACCCCTTGCCACCGGGTATGAACGAGTTTGGCACACATCACTGTTTTGAAAACTACCTTTTTCTCTTGCAGTGTCCGCCTACTTAGCTGCGTAGTAACGCGCTCGCTTTCCATGCAAGCGGGACCGGGTTCGATTCTCGGCCGGGTAGGAGATTTTCTCTGCTCGTCGACTGGGTGATGTGTTGTCCTCACCGTCATTTCATCCTCATCACCGGCGCGCAAGTCGCCCAATGTGGCGTCGAATGTAATAAGACTTGGACTGGGCGGCTGGACTGCCCCAAACAGTGGCCTCCCGGCCAACGATGCCATACGCTCATTTCATTTCATTTCTCTTGCAGTATGTGATCGTAAGTGACGGATATTGTGCATTCCTAGAGCGATCTCGTTCTTAGGGAAACACCTTATACGGAGTACTGCTATCTATGGTGTTATGACATAGCGATGTTGTACTCCTTAAATTCTTCTGAAATTTTCGAAGCTGTGCGCGCCTTTTCTCTGGAGGTATTGCTGTATAACGTCAACAATGCCCCAGTGGTAGTGGTCACGCGCCGTCTTGCTGCGTGCGGAGAGAAAGAGAGACACTGTTGGGCGTCAGCATGGAGCGGTCGATCGCATTCGTGTCGCAGATAAACAGCGTGAATAATTTGCATGAAGGAACAATTGAGAACTGAAAGTGTTACTTAGATTCGTAGGAGAAAAGTGTTTTGAGTAATTCAGTTATTTTACGGAAAGGCACGCGGAATTAATCTTAAGATTTGTGGTTGAAACAATATCGTCTTTGAGTGTCAGTAACTTTCGTGGAAGAACATGTTCAGAGTACAACGCAAAATGATTGCCTCTGTAACTGAACCTGAGACGCCAAGTAGCTATGGTTATTTCAGTAGGAATGAGATAAGAGCTTAACTGCTGACACAAGACCAGATGAGTTCAAGTATCGTTGGTAAAGAGACAGAAGAACAAAGTAATTTGACTTGTACTGTTATTGTTTCAAAGCGACATTTTTCCTCTTCTCATTAAAAAACCAATATCGGCAAAGTGTAAGACATAGGTCTTCGTGCTAGACATATAGGCAGGGTTATTTCGTGACGAAGCGTGTTCTCCCAGTAAACCTACCAAACACGAGTCCGACAGCCGCAAAAACCTAAGTTATCAAAACTAAGGAGGCCGGGACAAACTTGTTACGCTTGTCTCAGCGACAGGACACAGTTAATAATTTTCTTCCGTAACCGTACAGCCGTATTACGAGTATAAATTGTGACGCTGGTTGCGGCGAAATGAGGTATGGAATGATATTATTGGGGCACGGTCCACAAAGCGAACTCACTTCATATTGCCAAAACAAAATCCCGCTAAACATTCTTTTGAAAGGCTCCCAATTGAACTGCCAAGCATCTAAATCTGCTGGGTTGTTAGACAGCGTCATATTTCCTCTAAAGTAATAGACGTTTCGACCCATCTGCTGGGATCTTCTAGAGGATATCGTTCAGGGTGTCCACTATTGTGTTCTAGCAATAGTGGACACCCTGCAGAACATCTTGAAGAAGATCCCAGCAGAGGGGTCGAAACATCCATTACTTTATAGGAAATACGATGCGGCCTAACAATCCAGAAGATTTTAACTTTAGTGATAACGGCCACGAAAGCCTGCGGACTCCAAAGCGTCCGTCCAGGTGCCGCTGGAAGTTTGAGATCAGAGGGGGCGAAGTTTGAGCGGTGGATGCTGAGTTAATGCGTATCGGCTGTCCACTGAAAAACATGTATGGTGCAGATCCCTGGGTTGTAACGCACAAAACCTTCGCTCAAATGTGACCTTGACATAGACTTTTATCCTTTTGGATGCACGGAATGGTAAATGCAACAGAAAAGCTGTGAAAAATGTGTGCCGGTAACTCTGAATGTGCAGAGTAGTGGATTTCTCTCCAGTCTGCGTGATGTCAGCGCAGCCGATGCACGATCTTTGGCCTTTGGCGAGGCTTTGCTAAGCGCCGCCTCCGGTACATGAGTTATCTGTTGCGCCGTTGCGCGTTACTCGCGACACCGTCCAACACTACTCCCGAGAGCGACATTTTCCACGGTGCACAAGCGCTACGCGTGTTTCCGCCGCACTGCATTTCGCTTGGCTGCCGTGCAACCGGTCTGGGTTCTAATGGCCGCTACAGGCAGGAATATTCTGGTGGCCTAGTGGGGGGCTGTTGTCTGTGTCGCATCGGCTGCCGCAGCCGGACTGCGCGTGTGCCCTACTACACGGGTGGCGCAAACGGGGATTTTCACACCCTGCGTCAGGTGACCGGAACGTACCGACTACATAGCTGCAGAAGCCGCGTCCACCTGTAAGTGTCTGCCTATCAGAGGTAGTGACGGACTTCGATGTGGCGAAAGCCGGGCGGCGAGCAGCTATCGAGCATCATAATGCACTGCTACTTGCGGTTTTTGTTGTGTCTACGGTACTTTTGCGAGAAAAGAGATGTTGAAACTAAGAAAAGGACTAAAATGCTTTGGTAGAGAAAGTGTCTGTGTTATGGGACAAGACTACATACAAAAAGATTCCAGTGTCACAAAGAATGCCTAGAGAGAAGAATGCGCAGCTCTTAGCAAAATTTGTAGCCCTAAACACTGAGAACAAAAAGGCGTACAGTGAGTCTTTAAATTAACGATACGAATGAGGATGCTTTTCAGATGGAGGTACTGAGTTTACTACAGAATATTCAGATGCAGTAAAAAACTGAAAAAAGGGCCAAATCTTTTGTGAAATGATTTATCTAATGGTAAGAAATGAAATATATTAGGGAACATTTGAAGCACCTTTGAATGATGCTCAAAGTTATGTACAGCAGCTGAGATGTTCATAAGTTAGTGACGTAAGGAGACCACTAAGTGACACTCCACCGGATAAATATCCTCTAATACTCTTTAAAATCCTAACAATAAGCTAAACATGGAACTCATTTGCTGCACATGGTTTCAAGCATCATTCTAAGGCACGCTAATCTATTTAATTTTTTACTTTTAGACAAATCATTTCACAAAATACACTCCTGGAAATTGAAATAAGAACACCGTGAATTCATTGTCCCAGGAAGGGGAAACTTTATTGACACATTCCTGGGGTCAGATACATCACATGATCACACTGACAGAACCACAGGCACATAGACACAGGCAACAGAGCATGCACAATGTCGGCACTAGTACAGTGTATATCCATCTTTCGCAGCAATGCAGGCTGCTATTCTCCCATGGAGACGATCGTAGAGATGCTGGATGTAGTCCTGTGGAACGGCTTGCCATGCCATTTCCACCTGGCGCCTCAGTTGGACCAGCGTTCGTGCTGGACGTGCAGACCGCGTGAGACGACGCTTCATCCAGTCCCAAACATGCTCAATGGGGGACAGATCCGGAGATCTTGCTGGCCAGGGTAGTTGACTTACATCTTCTAGAGCACGTTGGGTGGCACGGGATACATGCGGACGTGCATTGTCCTGTTGGAACAGCAAGTTCCCTTGCCGGTCGAGGAATGGTAGAACGATGGGTTCGATGACGGTTTGGATGTACCGTGCACTATTCAGTGTCCCCTCGACGATCACCAGTGGTGTACGGCCAGTGTAGGAGATCGCTCCCCACACCATGATGCCGGGTGTTGGCCCTGTGTGCCTCGGTCGTATGCAGTCCTGATTGTGGCGCTCACCTGCACGGCGCCAAACACGCATACGACCATCATTGGCACCAAGGCAGAAGCGACTCTCATCGCTGAAGACGACACGTCTCCATTCGTCCCTCCATTCACGCCTGTCGCGACACCACTGGAGGCGGGCTGCACGATGTTGGGGCGTGAGCGGAAGACGGCCTAACGGTGTGCGGGACCGTAGCCCAGCTTCATGGAGACGGTTGCGAATGGTCCTCGCCGATACCCCAGGATCAACAGTGTCCCTAATTTGCTGGGAAGTGGCGGTGCGGTCCCCTACGGCACTGCGTAGGATCCTACGGTCTTGGCGTGCATCCGTGCGTCGCTGCGGTCCGGTCCCAGGTCGACGGGCACGTGCACCTTCCGCCGACCACTGGCGACAACATCGATGTACTGTGGAGACCTCACGCCCCACGTGTTGAGCAATTCGGCGGTACGTCCACCCGGCCTCCCGCATGCCCACTATACGCCCTCGCTCAAAGTCCGTCAACTGCACATACAGTTCACGTCCACGCTGTCGCGGCATGCTACCAGTGTTAAAGACTGCGATGGAGCTCCGTATGCCACGGCAAACTGGCTGACACTGACGGCGGCGGTGCACAAATGCTGCGCAGCTAGCGCCATTCGACGGCCAACACCGTGGTTCCCGGTGTGTCCGCTGTGCCGTGCGTGTGATCATTGCTTGTACAGCCCTCTCGCAGTGTCCGGAGCAAGTATGGTGGGTCTGACACACCGGTGTCAATGTGTTCTTTTTTCCATTTCCAGGAGTGTATTAGACTATTTTTCACTTTTTTCAATTTATATACAGAGAGCGTGAAATAAAATACAGTTTAATATCGATCGACATTCAAGTGCATATATATCAAGAGAAAGCAGAAAACGTTCAATTTACACTGTCATTTGATATTTTTCGCAATTGACGCTTGACAGCAGCTGTTCGTGAAGTATTTCAGTGTTCCCTCAAATACCAGATTAGGTTTTTCGGAATTAGCCCAATTACTTTCAAGAAATTAAACCTTTCTTCGGTAAACAAGACGGCACACCGATTAATTTGATACCCCATTTGTTCATTTCCGACTCTTCATTTGGCTATGAAAATTAGTTCAAAAATCGGTTGTGTAATTTTCCTTCAAATCACTATTTAAGTTTTTTCATTACCATGCTTAATCTTAAGCACTTAAATACTTTCTTTTGTAAAACTGATCAGTGTGAATGCTCTTTGTCTATTTCTCTCTCTTTGCTTGGCTATAAAAATTCATACAAAAATGTTTCCTCAAATCACTAATTAACTTTCTCTTAATTATTCTGATTATTTTCAAGCTATTAAATACTTCTTAGCAAAAATTAACCTCACTCTGGCCAATCTGACACATCATTAGTCCATTTCCCATTCTACATTTAGCCACAAAAATTCGGAAAAAATCCATTGTGCAATTTTTTGGGAGTCTTATTTTCACTCTGCTCAAACATTTGCCCAAAAGCGCTTGCCATGCTAAAATGTTAGCAATTTCAGTCCCCAGAATGGCAACGTCTTATAAAACTGGCAAGAAGAGCAAAATTTTCCAAAAGAGCGACTCCCATGCCATCTTTCACTTAAGTTATTCCACCCAAAATTCAAAAGCAAGAAGAAATTACAGATTAACACTACTTTTGACATGGATATGAAACTTGAAATTTTTCACTGAAAAGTATTGCTTACAATAGTGAAATAGCCAGCATTTACATAGGCTGAATTCCATTCCTAATCTTCGAAATTTTGCAGCAGTAGACGTTTCTTTCACAAACAAAGGATTTTGCCGAGACTTGGAGCACATATATCCAATACAAATTTAATAACTTGTCCCTGTTGCTCCTTTCCATCAGGAGCTGAAAATCACAGAACGACTCTCGTTTTTGAGCAAGTCGATTAATTCAACAGACCCTCGGGGGCTATTGTGGTCGATAAAAAATGTACAAAGCACGTAATCGCTTGCGATCCAACATCGTTGAAAGCTTTGCCACGACTATCGCAAGAAAACTAATTCCAGTGCAGAGTAGAAGCCAACAGTAATGTTCTAGCGCACCGTACTAACATTTTCACACATCTCCCTGTCGACGAACGAAGATAGATATGAGCATCTTTTCCAAGCCAAAAACTTTTTCAAACTTTCAGCTCCATTTTGTGAGCTGTAAAGCAAGGTCTCAAACGTACTGAACGGGGTGTAACATGCAGTCAGGTTTCTTCGGTACAACGTTTGTGAACCAATTGACCAATGAAGAGTTTCACGAAGATCGCAGTAAGGTAAGTTGTTCATTACGAAGCTAGTATTTTGTCCTATCACATGTGAGAGATTCATTAAAAATTTCGTATAGGTAACATTTCCCATATTTTGCGCTTCTGAACCCGAATCACAAGCTTCAACATCGATTTCCCAATCAATTTATGTTGGAAGTGTATCGTGTTCCCGCTCACGCACAGCTTGTAAGATAGTGCATAACATAAAACTTTACATTTTTTTAATATTTCAGTTCATTTTTCACATTTCCTGCTTTTAATGTTGCCAAGAGTGAATTATGCACATGCCTCTAGGAAAAACGCAACAGTGTTGCTCAAGAATGTATTCGTACATGTTGAAAATAAACTGATGGTTCGCCTAGTGCTGATAGTGTTGTCACTGTTGTTAACGTGTACCAGGCATGGGAATTAAAACAAAATATCGATTTTTGTATCAATATCGTAGAAACATATTCTCCATTTGTGAACTATCGATATTCACGTTGACTTTTGAAATTAGTTTTTGAAAGTAAAGGAAAATATCAGACTGCACACTCCAGTTGATTCGGATAATGTAAAAAGATTTTGTAACTAGAAGCACGTGTTCTCTGACAGCAGATATTCCCTCACTTCCATGAACTTCTGCATGCTGATTGTCATATACTGCAATAGCTCTAACCTGGTTATACAAAAACATTCGTGAGTCTTCGAAAGAGAGATTTCTTAAAGAAAAATATAGCGATTTTAAATTAATTATCCTTTTTGTAAGTTTAATTGTAACTTCCTGTAAAGTTTTTCATTAATCTAGTTCATTTTATAACTCACTTTACATATTTTGTATCATTTTACCGATGTTTTCAGGTCAGTTTAGTAATATTTTTCCAGGTATTTTAGGTGATAAATATACGGGCCCTGAGGTTAAAGATCATTTTTTTATGTTCATAAACTCAATGAATTCTCACTAGGGACAGTTACTACCACTGCTCCCCCCCCCCCATCCCCCCCTCCACCCCCTGCCTCTAGCTTTAATCAAATGTCAGGAACAAAACTGAAATTATTACATTCTCGGTAGGAATGGACTTTAACCACAGTATATCCTCAAATAACGCTAAAAGCAGCCATCGGCTACAATGTGCTCCAAAAATACCGCCGCTGTCAAAGGCAGATGCCGCAACTCACAGTTTTCAACAACTATTTAACGCGAGCTGACAAATAAAATAATGTAATGTTAGAGTCGCGATTCCCGCTGTGCATTCGGGGAAATGCATTCAGAAGACTTCTGGGAACCTTTGAAAATGTTCGTTGTAGTTGCTGATGGAATGCCACGTAGTGTCCTAATGAATACGAGAAATATCTCATGGCAATTAACTACCTTTTGTAGTTTGTGGAAAAATGATTCTGACAATATGTGCGGAACTCAATCGCAGGGTTCCATCGGTCACTGGAAAACATACTGCAACACTATTCTGTGCTGTTGTTAATGACCAGTTCACCATTCGAATTATCATTTATTATGTACAGGTTCTATGAATAGCCTTCCGCCTTAATTTCTCACATATGCAAAACACTGCTAAATATTGTAGCGCTGTACCGATAGTTGACAATTACAGTTGAAAATCGACTTTTAACTACGTGCTTTCGCTGGCACCACAACTGTCGCTGACACCAGTAAGGAATTCATTAATTATGGCCGACACTGTATCTTATGGAGGGTTAATATAGCGTCGCACACCGTCTAGAATCCTAGAGGTTGGCGTATGGATACAATTCCGCCGAAAGGAAAAGTAAGACCGCAGTTTAAGCAGAGCGATATACTTTTTGGGCCAGGATGAATGGACTCGTCCATGACCCTGAAGTGAGAGAGAAACGAAATAGTGCATCGAAAAAGGTATGGCGGCCGCAGTGGCCGAGCGGTTCCAGGCGCTTCAGTTTGGAACCGCGCGACCACTACTGTCGCAGGTTCGAATCCTGCCTCGGGCATGGATGTGTGTGATGTCCTTAGGTTAGTTAGGTTTAAGTAGTTCTAAGTTTTAGGGGACTGATGGCTTTAGATGTTAAGTCCGATAGTGTTCAGAGCCATTTGAACCATTTGAAAAAGGTATTGTTTCAATATTAAATATACATAGCAAATTTCTCGTTATAGCTGATCCAAGTGCGTGTAAGTGTTCGTCACCATTAGTGTTTTTTTTTTGGTGAACAAAGGCTTTATTCTGAACGGTGCCTATAATTACTGACGTTAGGTCAGATATCAGATGAAGAAAGCTCATGGTGTTCCAGTGCGTCATTGCTCTATTGTAATGATAACTAGGGCTATCCTAATTATCCGGCTTAAAGATATTCTCAGTGTTGCTTTAGACAGTCGCGGATGGCCTGATGTCACTACTGAGTGAGTAAATGTAATGGCATGGAGAATTCTTTGGTGAACGGTGCCAGCCAGTATTTAAATCTCCTGGGGTTTCGTGTACGAAGTTCGGCGTGGCAGAATATTTTAGACAGGTGTCGTTAAATGTGTGTAACGCTCGCCTGGATACTTGATCTCCTAATGCTGTCGCGAGCTCTACAGAGTACGATGGGATGACGATTGTTCTGAATTAGTGGCTTTCATGAAGCTGATGGAACGCGCATTTCAGGTTATGAATATGATACGTATACCAACACAGGGCCTCAAAATTATAAAGTGTTTTTACCACACGAGTTAGGTAATTATTTACCGGCGTCTCGTTTCATTCAAAGTGTGCGACTGTGTTACCATAAGGAGCGCAACGCCAGATGTTGCGAAGTCTCGGCGAAGCTGGTGTGTTGTGTAGGCTGTACGATCGCTGGATTCTGAGACTGAACAGCTCTGAGCATGATTCTGTTGGCCTGTAGGTTAGCTAGCCATCACTGCAGGGAGCCCTGTTGCATAAATACGTTGTGTTTGTGCCGTTAATCTGTCTAGTGAAAATCGTTGCAAAGTGAAGACGTAGGTAGGTAAGTTACAACGTTGTAGCAGAATAGTATCCTCTCCCAATGAGTAGGGGAGAGTATTGTACCACGGAACACTTTTCAGGCTTTCACCTCTAACGAGTCATGTAATAGAAGTTTTGTACATTGGCTTATTCTATTTTGAAATGACACTATTCACTTTATCTGTGTTGCAATGTTTTTCTGAAATTAAAAAAAAATTACCTCGAAAAATAGAGGTTTTTCCGACTGTGAAAAAATGTTTCAAAGTACAACATCGTCTTGTATCTAGAACCATACACTCTATTCAGATTTAATAGTCTCGCGATCGAGAAAATCTTGTCAGTACTGTATTTAATAGTCTATGTGCTACACTATTACGCTGCTGAAGACCACCAATCAGTAACTGATGCCAAATTAGGAAGTGTTATCAAAAACCAATTAAAAACATTTTGAAATTGAAGTTACTAACAGCTGACACAAATTTAATTTTTCAAGACAGGAACAACTGTTAAGATATTAATGAAACCCAGACCATTTGCAAATATTACGCGTTCCACGGAAGATGGGGTAGAACTGACGAAGTATAGCTTAATTATTCACAAGTTACGTACATAGTTTTAAAATACAGAATTTTACTCGCCATAAAACTCTGTAACCGAAGAATTAACAATATTCTCCAAATAACTTTTTTATAGCACAAAGCACTTAAATATGTAGAACTCGTAACTTTCACAAACGCTGCAGGAAACACAACCTCATGTCTCACGGCAGTAAAAACAGCAGAAAGTGCCGGGAACTGTTTCTGTCTCTCCTAAAATCCGTCACTAGACTGAAACATCGGCCAAGAAACATCATTTGTTCTAGGTTCACTATCCCCAGGGTACAGCACTCTCCCTCTACCATTTACACAGAAAGAGTTATCGACAAAGTTTTCTAGTTTTTCTTCAAGAACGCCATGTTGACGCTGTTCAAGTGGACAGGAATTCAGATACTGCCATTTTATCCTCATGGTATTTACAGTTAATAATTTGGACTCATTTATAAGGAACAGTAAGTAGCATTCATTCATTTAATACACGACAGACAAATGATCTCCTTTTGAATAGTACTTCTTTGTCTATTCTACAGAAAAATGAGAACTGTTCCTTGACTTCCAATCGTAACATTAAGTTTCTAACGCAAATAAAAATATGTAAGATGAAACTAATATTCTCAAGTCGGATAGGAGAAGTTTCTTCGCAACACACTCCTGTTGATGGGCTACGGAACAGCTCTAAATAGATTAGAGCCTTATGCAGTACTCATTTACTTGCACAGAAGCGAATACCGTTTTTCATGTATTCTTTTCTGTTCAACAATGAAACTATATACAGTTGGTTGGTTGGTTGATTTACGGGGAGGGGACCAAACTGCGAGGTCATCGGTCACATCAGATTAGGGAAGGATGGGGCAGGAGGTCGGCCGTACCCTTTTCAAAGGAACCATCACGGCATTTGCCTGGAGCGATTTAGGGAAATCACGGAAAACCTGAATCAGGATGGCCGGACTCGGGTTTCAACCGTCGTCCTCCCGAATGCGAGTTCAGTGTGCCAAACCACTGCGTCACCTAGCCCGTATATACAGCGATCCGTTCTATAACCAATCAACTATGGCTCGCATTGTTTCATGGAATGAGATGTCAGAAAATTTTAATTATAAAAAACATCTAGTACACTATCTGTATTTCATCGTTAGAAAAATCACTTTAAATAGCTGACGAACAAACAATAAAAAGCTATCATTACAGCAGTTTGACAAAACAGACTTCTTCATTTATCTGTTAGCAGTTCCAAGAATACACATTACTTTCTATATTTCCTGTTGTTTGTGATAAAGTGTGTCGCTGCTTTGCCTATTTCTTTACAGATTTGATAATAGTACTGCTCTCGAAAAATATTATTACTGCCTGAACCAGTAAAATGGCTCTCCAGATGTAATCATCAAACGGGAAGGCGCCCTGGTAACACATTGGACACGAATTCAGGAGGAGAGGGGCTTGAATCTTCCCCATCTGCCCACCCATATCGATAGTTTCTTGAAAACCACACAGAGCTGAGGCAGGGATGTTTCCTTTAAAATCAGCATGGCTTATTTTCTTCCTCATTATTGTCCGATTTGGGCTTGTGCAAAGTCTCTAACGACCTAGTCGTCGAAGCGCCTTTTTACCAAATATATTCATTAATGATACTTGAATAAAAACACTCCAGTGGGGCTCGTCTACCGTATACCCTACCTAATCTGGTAGAGAAGACAAATTACGGAATAGGCAGGGCAGTATTCTGTCAAGCAGTCTCTCGGCCAGTTAAATTGTACTCTTCAGAGTACTTCTGATATTTGTACCATCCTCGTACTAGTTCTCAAACGGCAGGTATCGTAACAAGCAAATAACTTGCCACACACAACAGTCGGCTCTATTTCCGATCAATATGTGAACTATCAGTCACAGAACCGTTATTAAAAACCCATACGTTCTTCGCGCACTGCCGAATGCGCAGTTCCCACAGTAGCTTACCCTCGTCCGGCCTGGACACTTATTTACAGATATAACCATTTGATAAGTTTCTAAAGCGTTATTCAACTTAAATACATTTTCTTGAAAAGTGCTTTCACTGTCTTCTACGAGAACTTTATCGTCTGCAAATAAAACAGAGTTAATAAATTTGTTTTTTCTAGGTCCAGCTTCTTGGAGTTTTTAGAATTCCATTCTTCTATAACTCTGTTGATATATGAGACCACATCCCTGTTTCAGGTCCTGTTTGACTGCCAGTACTCTGCCTAGCAAGCAAGAAGACTCGCAGCACAAATTTTAATTCATTTCTTCTGCTTCGGTCACTAATTTGAGTGTTATCATATAGTGATTTAATGGGATTCAACAAATTTAGGTTTGCATTATAGTCAGTAAATATTTCTCGTAATTTCAGCCTGCCTACATTATCATAGTCCTTCTCATACGCCAGGAAGAGCAGAAATAGATGTTTGTTCAACTCTCTTCCCTTTCTATTAGTTGTTTCAAAATAAATGTTTGATCTGCACAGGACTGCCTTTACAAAAGCTGCATTGCTTCTGCTATTTGCCGGAGTTTCCTTTTAACGACAAATGAATAGATTTTATTAGCAGCATTTAGAACCATATACCATTGTAAGTTCTGCATTCTTTTTTATCTCCTTTGTTGCATATGCTTAAAATTCTTGTTATCTCCCATTCTTCTGCAATTTTCCCCAAGCAACAAATATCATCCAGAACCTCACAAATAACTTTTTCCGTTTAATACCGGAATTTTTTATAGGTTCTAGATTTATTCCATTTGTACACGCACCCTTCCTGTTTCTGGCGTTCTTTAAACTACTTTCCATGTCTATCATTGTGAATGCGTTGTATTCTCCAACATTTACATGTAATATTAAATATTACAAGCAACACACGTCTCGAGCATAACCATATATCAAAAAATTTAAGAGACGTCTGGCATATGCAAGCATTTCATGCCATAGTCAACATCATCTTCACTTTTATGGGAGAAAATATTTACGTATGATAGGAAGTAGTTAAATTTTTGACGCGCGCTAAAGTACGAAATGTAAGTAACTATTCTCATTCTTAACATGATGTGCCGTTCTCACCTACATCTCGTATTAGTTAAGATGTATACTTTAGAATATGTAGTCACTCTAATTCACAGTCTCCTCTTAAAAAGGACCGTACATTCGTGACTGGAAATAAAACTAAGAGTCAAAAGCGTAAATGGTTCCCTTCAAAAAAACTTGTTAGTCTCGCTAAAATAAGTGGAAATCTTGAGGCAGTGGAGAATTTCAATGAAAGCATACATAAAAAACAAGCATCAATTTTCTTATTTTTATTGATGTAAATGAGAGGGACCAATGGAGGGCCCTAGATTTCATGGCTTATTTTCGAGTATAGAATTTCCTCATTCAGAAAGAGTCCTCAAAAATTAAAAAGCCGTTTTATATAATTGTGTGACCCTTCATCGTTTTATTCCCGCTGCATACGTGGGCAAAGGAAGCGCTATTTTGAATTCGAAAGAGAACGGAGAAATGTGGGGACCAGTTTGCCTTTCCGTAAATTCAGACAGCCATTTAATGGAACATTACGCTAGAGGTATTCTGAATACCACTCTTCCGCTGACCACAGAGAGCTGGTTCGGTCTCGTATTTTCACGCATCGTTTTTTCTACAAATTCAGTGATTCCACAGACGTCAGATATCTATGAATAACTGCAATTTCAAACTACAGCGAATGACAGTTGCAATAACGTCGCTGGTTGACATAAATAACACACATTCACGGTCTGCAATATGAAAAAGGATAGGTGTATTATACGGAACATCTGTGACGTGAAGTCCCGTTTAAAAATCCATCCACATGCATGAAAACAGCGTTGCGTAACAAGAGGCTGCCGTTCTCTATCTGCACATTTGCACAGGGTACAAAGATTGTTGCTCTGTTGTGCTCCAGAGTTTCGGAAGAGCTTCTTTAAACCATTGACTTTTTTTCTTGCATGTTTGCAAATTACGATGGGTTGGAAGCGTACTGTTCAGGTACACTCACTCACATCTTTGTCCGCCATTTCGTCAGATATCATTATTTTCGAATGGCGCAGCCACCTTTTACTGTATTTGAGAAAATCTGCCCGTGGCCGTTCCTTATTTTAACAAATACATCACATTATCTATTCCTGCCTCCAGCCTCAACTTTGCTCTTGCAACTTGCTTGGTGTCGAAGTTGTTGTATAAATCGCCATCTTTCCCAACTGAAAATCTTTTGATTCTATTTGTCAAAAAAATTTTCGCCTACTGTTGCAAGGAATTTTCGGAGGGCTCCAAACAAACAGAAATGTGAAATTGTATTTTAAATCATGAAGTCATATTTGTATAAAATTGTAATATGTTAATTTGTGGTGGCCATCTGCAAAAAACAGTTTGAGGCCAGTGGTCATTTCCGGTTTTCCCATCCTCGTAGGCAGCTTCCCAATCTAAACCTAGCAATAAAAACACATTAAATCACTCCTTAATAATCTGATATTTTTCCACTGATCTGATAAGAGTAAATAGACAAACTTATATCGACTGAAACTTTGTGTAATATGCGCTTGTGTCGCTGAATCAATAACTTTTTCTGACCAAGCCGACTTGACGCGTATCTGCTGTGAATATGACACCGTGTGTCACTTTCACTGAAGAAAACTGTGTACGTTAAACAAATTTAATGGTCTTCATCGCTACAATATATTGAAAAAATTTGCTGATTATCGGTTTCGGTTGTTTAGTAACTGTCTTTAAATTATGCATACCAAAGAGTCGGTACTAATTGTAAATAGTCAGTATTAAGAAGGTGGTCAAAGCACGACTGTTAGCGTATAAAAAAAGTAGAAGGGCAGTCGCTTTCCCACACCAACAGTGGTATCCCAGTTATTAGTCATAACTTGTTCTGGGATGTCAGGCACAGAAATACTTTGCGCACAGCACGGCGATATTTTCTTTTGTTAGTCACGGCCGATACCTTGAAGACGAGTCTGCCTGCCGTCGGTTTCCCCTCCCACGCACCTCAACAGCGGGCCGCCGTCACATCGGAATGCCCCACAAATCTGGACACAGCATGATTCGACCAGCCGGCCAAATGGAGATTTTCAGACTCGGTCAGATGCTGGAGACGTTTCCTCGCACGTGTATGCGGCATCTCAGTATCCTTAAAAGTGATCGCTCAACACGTGACACTGTTCTGGCACGCCTCTTGCAGACCCTATCAGGCCTGCCAACAAAGCTAAACACGAACGATGCTAACGCCCCCTGGTGGCCCTTCTACCTGTCACAGGCAACTGCAGCACTGACCACCCGCACACCGGTGCCCGCCGACGGTATCTACCAAGTTACGCTGACACCCGACAATCGCTTCTGGGAGCATCACGTTTTCTGGCGTGCAGTGTAGTGTGATTATTAGGTTGGTGCGTCAGTTCGTAGCGTTTCTGTTCTGCATGTTGGCATTCCGTTCCCTATGGGTTTATTTATCGATTGTCATTTTTATTTGTAGTTCACTGCTGCTATTTGAGTTTACAGATTGTCATTCTGTCTTTTGGAGCTGGGGACGCTATGGAATGGTGTGCAAGTGGAGAAATCGCAGCGTTTCAGACATATTCCTCTGTTTCAGTTCAGTAGAAGGATCAGTGCAGCGGAGGCAGCCAGAAATATTCGCGTCGTGTGTGGGGAAAATACTGTTGGGCAGAGTACCGCAAGAAAATGGTTTCCTGGTGTTAAGGAGGATCGTTTTGATATTAGCGACTCTCCATGTTCAGGAAGTCCTCCGGCGTTTGATGAAGGTTGTTTAAACGCATTAATCCACAATGATCCACGTCAGTGCATTCTACAACTTGCACATGTGATGAACTGTTATCACTCCACCATAGTGCGACATTTGCATGCAATGGGTGTATCGGCTATAAGCCAAAATCACAAAGATGTTTCTTCCTCTCTCTCTCGCCCCCCCCCCCCCCCGCCCGCTCTCTCTCTCTCTCTCTCTCTCTCTCTCTCCCCCACTCTCTCTCTCTTTCTTCCCCTCCCTATCTCTCTCTCTCTCTCTCTCTCTCTCTCTCTCTCTCCTCTCTCACTCTCTGCGAATGTGTGATTTACACTAGGATTCCAAAGGCACAGCGTTCTCTGATGCTATCCTCTGTGGCATTCATCCTGAACTTCCTCTAACTAGGTGATTTTTACCTTTTTTCAATTTATTATATTTAGTTTTTTTTTTTTTTTGTCAACCTAGTGTTGCCCGTTCCGCAGATGTGACCATTGAACTTTAAGGGTCTTCTACGTATTGCTTTAGTAGCCTTGTATATTGCCATAATTTTTTCTTAGGATTTTTCGCTCCTCCCTTTTCAGTTTCATCAGTTTTAATGACCTCTTAGATATGTAGTTTCTGAGGCGTATAGTGCTACAGGCAAGACAACTGTCAGTTCCGAAACTTTGCATTACGGGATATCACCTGTTTATTGTAGTAACTCCATATCATTCTGTTCTCTCTGGAATTTGGCTATTTCTAAAGTGGCTTTAAAGTCTAGTACAGATGATACTATGATTCCTCTGAGATATTTAAAAGAAGACACACATTAAATTGTCCCATATTTCGTTTGTAATCTTCCGATGTTTTTATGGAAATTTTCCAGCAAATGAGTCATCTCATATGTTATTTGGAGGTCTGCCTTCGATGCTGTCTCGTGTAACTTCTCTGTAGCGTGCTTGGTTTCCCCGTTAGTCTTAGTTAAGATAGCTAGAGCGTCAGTAAAAGCTAGGCACTTCGTTTTGACTCACTGTCAAGAGGTCTCGATGTTTATACTCCCCATTTTTGTCCCCCCATTCTCTGATGACATTGTCTAACACAACGTCAAACAGAAGCAGGGAGGCCATATCGTTGTCTAACTCCGGTTCATACTTCATAGATCCGACATTTCACCAAGAAATTTCACCTGCGATGTTTTGTCTGTGAGAGTGTGGCAGACTAGTTCCCTAGTCCCCCAAAACCGTTTGTCTGTCAACAGAGTCATAAGTCTTCTTGAAGCCCTCAGAGGTGACTTACCTTTTGGTACTTCGACGTTTACTATCTTCAGACAGCAAATTTGCTCGATGCACGATCTGCCTTTCCTAAAGCGTACTTGGTACTGGTCAATCGAACCATCTGTTTACTTTTGAACTCTGTTTAAGAGAGTTTTGGATTAAACCTTGTGTATAACTTGTAAGTAGGCTGTTTAGGTTTTTATGTTGGTAACGCCATGTAGCGCTCTATATGAAAATCACTGGCTGTGCTGTGTGCAGTCTGTGGCTGGTCTGCATTGTTGGAGTATATGCTATTGTAGTGATGGGCAGTTGGCTGTTAACAGCGCACTGCGTTGCGCAGTTGGAGGTGAGCCGCCGGCAGTGGTGGATGTGGGGAGAGAGATGGCGGAGTTTTGAGAGCGGATGATCTGGACGTGTGTCCATCAGAGACAGTAAATTTGTAAGACTGGATGTCATGAACTGCTTTATATTATGACTTTTGAACACTATTAAGGTAAATACATTGTTTGTTTTCTATCAAAATCTTTCATTTGCTATCTATGCCTGTCAGTAGTTAGTGCATTCAGTAGTTAGAATATTTTATTTAGCTGGCAATAGGGGCGCTCGCTGTATTGCAGTAGTTTGAGTAACGAAGATTTTTGTGAGCTAAGTGATTTATGAAAGGTATAGGTTATTGTTTGTCAGGGCCATTCTTTTGTAGGGATTATTAAAACTCAGATTGCATTGCGCTAAAGATATTGTGTGTCAGTTTAGTGATGATCAGAATAAGTAAAGTGAGAAATGTCTGAGTACGTTCAGTTTTTGCTCAGCTGTTCGAAAATCAAATAATGTAAGATGTGTATTAGCACAGTAATTTATAAATTTTTCTAAGGGGACGTTTCATATGTCAACCCTTAGCCGAGGACACCTCACTGGAATCTTCTGATTTTTTTCTTGTAGTTTGTGTAATTAGAGTAGCTATTGTTTATTGCTAGCACGTAATTATAGAGAGAATTTCCTTTGTAGTTGTAGTTGTTCATTGTTGTTCAGTAAAACAATTTTCTTTGTAGTTGTAGTTGTTCATTGTTGTTCAGTAAAACAGTTGTGGCATGCATGTAGATTTGCATCAAGTATTTCGCAGCTGCGCTTGCAACTAACGAGATATTATTTTCAATGCTATGTTAATGTGTTTTCTTATTTTGCTCTTCAAATTGTGCTTTTCTGTGTTATTGTGTGAAATATTGTGACAATAATGGCGTACGAAAATAATACTAGGCTCCAAAGTAAACTAAGAAATGACAGTGAAGACGAAAGCAGTGTGTTAGCGCCACCGTGTAATGAATTAACTAGAGTTCAAACTAGTAATTTGGTAATTGTGCATAGGGAAATGGAGCGGGCTGCAAATAATGGTGTAGACAGTGAAACAATTAGTGAACAGGGAAGCATTATCGATCGATCGGTCGGCAACAGCTCGCCTCAGGAATCCGAAATGACAGGACACAATCTTTCAAATACTGTAGATTCAGGTTTTGCATCCTCACCATTTTCTCAAATAAGTCAAGACACATTTTCTGCTTTTCAAAATGCGAATATTGCCGGTTCAAATGCACTGCGGAATAGCACTGAGGAACATGTTTCAGAAACCAGTGCATTGATATTACAGTTAATGAAACAAATGGGACAAAGGCTACAAAAGTTAGACACAACGCTTGAACAAACACGTGAAGATTTAACTACTGAGTTACATAACATTGAATCGAAATGTAAAAAGTCTGTAATGACGTAAAAACACAAATTTGTGAGCATTGTCAACCTATTTTTTCGCGGCATGAAAATGCATTACAGAATCACGAAGCAGCCATAAAGGAACTGCAAACTATTGTTCATGAAAATCATGAGACCTTGCGGGCTAAAATTGACTCAGTTGCATCTACCGATTCGGTTACGCTACTTGCAAAAATTCAGGAAAACTTAAAGGACACAATTGGTACTCTGAAAATTGGTTCAGAAAGACACATGGAGGAAACTAGTTTATTATCAGAGAACGTAGTCGAACTTTCGGATCAGCTAAATAATTTATCTACGAAGGTCACAAGACCGGTAGTCTTTAATGACACAGAAGAGTACGAACAAAGTAGGAAATTCAAACAAAATCAGAATCAAATTAATACGCAACACCAAAGAGAAATCCGCGAAGTACAAGGCCAGAGGACACTCGCGCTCCAATACGGGAATAGGGACATAGAAATACGGAACAGCCACAAAATAATAACATGGGGCACTTCGGAAATTATGAAAGAAATTGGCAACGTACACCGAATTTTGAGATGGAACCGCCGAAATGAAGTGACAATAACCGATATGCGACTTGCCAACATGATGATTTTGACTATAAGCTGTTTATTACTACACGTAACTTCAAAACATTTAAGAATTCCGGCAACTAAATTCATCCACAAGCGTGGCTTCATCAATTCTCTCATTCTTTTCCTTCCAACTGGTCGTTAGAGCACAGATTAGAATTTATGTGTGGCTATTTAGAGAATGAACCAGCTGTAAGAATGCGTTTGGTCAGTCACGATTGTCACAGTGAAGGAGAATTTTATCATGTCTTCCTCTCAGCATATTGGTCTCAAGCTACACAAGACCGAGTGAAACATAGCGTCATAATGATGAAACATTTCGAACAATCTGAATTTTCCAGTCTTGTGAAATATTTTGAAGACATGTTGCACAAGATTCAGTACCTGTCAAACCCATACAGCCCCTCAGAACTCATCCGCATTTGCTTAATCAAATTGCCTGAACATTTATGACATATTATTTTGGCAGGACGTTGCAAAGACGACATTGAATCTTTTCAGGGACTGTTACAAGAATTGGAAATTGACACTGACAATCGCGGGACGTAAAAACAGGAACACATCAATTACAGGTCACATCCCTCACAATTCCGCGATGAAAGAAATAATAACTGGACACGACAAGGCTATTCTTACAACGCAAATCGTGAACAAAACAGACACAACCCATATGACAACCACTGGCAGAGTAATAGTTACAGAGGAAGATCGCATTTCCGTAGTAATGAATATGACAGAGACAATAATAGAAACAGACAATATGGCAACCAGAACTATTATTATCACGGGAGAAAGAATAACTTCAGACGCAACGGTTCACCGTGCATTGATAATTCAGGGACAAATTCTCCACCACTTAACCGACAAGAAAGAAACTACAGGAACTACCGACATGACGACAGACGATATAATCATAACGACAGACCTAAATTTCACCAGAACTGGCGGGATTCAAACTCGGCCAGGTGAATTTGTAGAAGTTAGGTCTCCTAATCCCAATAACGACGCACGCCAACAGAGAGATAGCAGACAATGCCTCGCACCGCAGGCAGCCACGTGCGCCGGCTGGCTCAGAGAAAAATAACATAGATGTTAACCTTGAGAAAAATTTGAACATTCTTTACCGATGTACCATATACCACAAGATAATTCCGTTGAAGCTGGAGCTCTGCATATTAGGAAGTGTAAAGGCTTGCACCACATTTCACATGTAAAACCGTTTATTGGAAGATAAACTGCTTTTTAACTTAGTCTTTGGCATAAAATTTTTCACTTCACGTTACTAGTATGCTTTGTCACTCTTAGAAACTGTTATCATGCAACAATGTTTTGAAGTTAACTATCCAGACTAGAACTTAGGGAACATATTTAGACAGTAATTACCACTGCATTGTTATATTTAACAGACAACACAGTGTTATTGTGTGTGTACATTCTTGCTTGTTAGTTGTACGATTACGTAACTACTTTAAGGCTCACATACTTAGAACATATACCGGTACTGCTAATAAGATTTTAATGCAACATTTTGGTTTACTTGAAAATACATTCTGGATTTAAAGTACTTTCTGAGAGATACCAGATGACACAGTGGTTAGTTTATTTGACAGCAACACGATTATATCATGACGCTACTAATGTGTGACACAATTTACATTGTTGCTTTTGCAGTGTATCTGTTTTATCTCTGCACAGTTTTTTCTGAATTCTTCTGGAAAGGAAAACATGTTTTAGTCGTAACTTTGTGGTATAGCTACAATGAGACAGCCTTTTCCATAGCACAAGAACACGTTACAGTGCAGTACTTACTTCATCATGGCGATAAGCGTAATAACTAAGATATCTATACGCATAGCATTTCACTTTTGTTTATTACGAGATAAGTACATTGACTTCTACAGAACTTCGCTTATGGACGACGATAATTACGACACTTGGCACATTTTTACCGTTAAGTAATGACAGAGATTATCTTAAGTGATTAATTTTATTTTTAAAGATTTTTGAATCACAAAGATACAAAGGTTTTCCATGATAAATTTTATTCCATTGCTGTAATCTGTAACACCTGACGGTATAATTACATTAATCCTCAGGGGGATACACGCTTACTCTGTGTACCATGTGTTTGGCAAGCACAGGGGGCCCTAGCTGATATGGTATTTGCTTATACAACTTTATACATCGGTACCATATTTCCCTAACACAGAATTACACAGCTATCTGATTACTTAACAGAGAAACACGTCAGTGAACATGTATACATAATTACACAGTTGTATAACTTCACACTTGTCTGTACTGTGTGAACTGTTTATATATTTTTTGGAACCATTGTGATGCTATGAGAGCCTTGAATGATGTATTTGGTATGGGATCATGATTTTTAAAGTACGTTTGAGGTAGTTGACACTATTGAATTGAGCAGAGAATTTTTTTTAGGTTTTGGTTCAAATGGCTCTGAGCACTATGGGACTCAACTGCTGAGGTCATTAGTCCCCTAGCACTTAGAACTAGTTAAATCTAACTAACCTAAGGACATCACAAACATCCATGCCCGAGGCAGGATTCGAACCTGCGACCGCAGCGGTCTTGCGGTTCCAGACTGCAGCGCCTTTAACCGCACGGCCACTTCGGCCGGCCTTTTAGGTTTTGAAATTATCGCAGAATGCTACGACATTTTTGAGATTTGGCTGAGGTGTTATGATCTTATTATTATGATGACGATGTGTATTATGCTGTTGGGGTATGTTTATGATCAATAAGCTGATGCTATATGAGGAATTTATTATGATGAAATATTGAAGAAGTGTCGACGAATATGTATATGTGTAATAAAGTAAGGAATAATGAGTAGTGGTTAGGGACTCTGGTTTGTGAAAAAGGTTGTTGGAAACCAAGAATCGTACTATAAGAATTATGAAATGTGTGTAAATGTGTGAATGTATCACAATGCCACCAAAAGTTTTTTGGACTCTGTTATATTCATAGGATTTTGTTCCTACACATTTGTAATGCAAATTCACGACTTGTGAAATTTTTTTGTATGAGACTGTCACTGTAGTGCAAACTGCTGTCTTCAGTATTTCCATAAGAAAGCTAAGTGACCTTGATGTAATGCGTTGTGGGCACCCAGCTGTGCCACCTGCCTCAAGAAAAAGGCATTAGGTGAAGAAAAAAGAGGCCATTAACCTCACTATTGTCATTCCTTTGTAGAAAGCATCGCAAATACGACACGCTCAAACTTGAAAACATATGATTACACTGTGGAGATCTTAATTTATGATATTTACTAAAATGTCTAATGAAATGATGAGAAACATTTTTACATCTACTGTCTTTCTAGTTGAGAGATTTTTTTACTGCCTTTGGAGACGCCATTTGCCTAGTTAATGACGTTTCATGCCTTGCTCTATATGGGCTATATATATTTGCTCAGTTTGTTTAATATCTAGTTTCTAGCTGCACTGCAGCACTGTTTAAAATAAAATTTAATAGATGTACTAATACAGATATTTTATGCCTACAGATCCAGTATATAATAATTTTATGATCTACTTCCAAAAAAAAAAGAGGGAGCACAAATAGACATTTCTCTTCACAGGAATTGCATACATAATTTTTTTCAATGACTGGGTAACTTGTTTCATAGAGTAATTTATTGTGAGGCATCACTCTAGTGTTAAGTTCTGATGTAGGTGTTAGACATTTCCTATTTTTACTGTAATATTTTTTCTGCTTGAGCTTTGTCATGTTTAGGTATAAGTTGTAGCATTTGCTGCTGTTGTTTGCCAGGCATAGTTCTACTGAATTTTACATTGTATTAAGCCAGTTTTACTACTGATTTATTTTTCTTTTTGCTGCACATTGGCTCACATTTGTGATAACGTTGCATTTCCTTTGCTAATTTATATTTATTGCTGCTTGCTTTGCCAATTTGCATTTTTTGTTAATTGTTTTGTGCTGCTGCATTGCCTCGTCCCTTAGTTTAGCGTCTGAGCTCAGTAGATTTAAGTTAGCTTTAGAGAGGGTAGGCTATATAAGAGAATGAGTTGCGATGAATTGGAAGAAATGCATTGACAAGGTATAAGAAAAGTGAGATAAGTGGAAACATCTATGAAATGAAGTTTTGGGTTGGAATGCAGTACCAAATGTTACATTGAAAACAAATCCTGTCCTGTCCTTTTGTGTTATTCCACTATGTGTCTGTGTACCTTGTGTATTTGTGTTCTTCCTGTCTTTATGTGTTTATCTGATAAGACTTATGTTGTAGAACTTTTCTAATACTCAGCTACATTCACTATGATGAGGAATACTGTTATCCTCAAATATAATTTGCATTTATAATACACTATTTACTTTGCAAAGATGTTTAGACATTATTTATTCTGTTTTGTTTTAATGCTCATGTGTGAAGTTGATGTTTCAAAAGTTATTCTGATCATTCTGTCTTTACTTATGTCATAATTCCTGTAACACTGATGTATATGTTATTTCCATTCTTTTGTAAAGCCCATATTACCACAAATATTATCTGTATTGTTATGTTCTTTAATGATTTATTTTGTACCTTTGTAATTGTATTCTCATGTCGTAAATTTAAAATTTTAATTGACACCAGTTCATCAAATTAAGTAACTTGTAAGCATTCATTTCAGTGCACACATTTCTGTTGGTCATAATATATGCACAATATGTGAGAAGTTGGGATTGTTAGTGTTTGCACATGTGTTGATAATTCATCAAGGGACTGGTTAACGGCATTGCTGGTTCCAAGGACAATTCCAAAAACTTTGTGAGTACACAAGTGGTGGTTTATGGGCTTGCTATATTGTCTGCAAGACTCTTCGATGGTGATTGTGCACCTGCACAGTCGCAGCAGATGGCTGCTGGCCATCTCTACAAGGACTGCAGTGGGTCTGCACCTTTGATGACCCACCAATACCGTTATTTCTACAAGGACTGCAGTAGGTCTGCACCTTTGATGGCCCACCGATACCATACTCTGTGATGACCTACCTACCAATATTCTTCAAAACTTCGACTGTCTCCTCTGGGTTTGCTCTGTTGTGGCCCATTACGTGTCTGCATGTCAAGAGTCAGCACTGTCTTTCCATAGGAAAGGACAACACTACTTCTTCAAGACAGCACGGAACTCCACTACTTCCGTGTGCATTTTCTTTTACTGCTCAATCTTTGAGACAAACACTGCAATTTTACTGTGATGAATGACCAGGACTGCCTTTATGGACTGTGAGAAAATTTTAGCTTTTGACAAACATTGTATCGATAAGTGTGTCCATTTGATTTCTTTGTTATTGTAATTATGAAAATTTTTCAAATCCGTATTGGCCACTGCCCAAAACAATTTGTAAAATTTTTTGTGTAAGTAGGCTGTTTAGGTTTTTATGTTGGTAACGCCATGTATAGGTTATTGTTTGTCAGGGCCATTCTTTTGTAGGGATTATTAAAAGTCAGATTGCATTGCGCTAAAGATATTGTGTGTCAGTTTAGTGATGATCAGAATAAGTAAAGTGAGAAATGTCTGAGTACATTCAGTTTTTGCTCAGCTCTTTGAAAATCAAATAATGTAACAGGTTTATCAGCACAGTAATTCATTAATTTTTCTAAGGGGACGTTTCAAACTGACAAAAGAGATAGGCCTTTATTATCTTTTCTTGTGCTACAAATCTATAACAGTCCTTTGGAGTCGTTTCACTTTTCCATATTTCTATTATGACTCCATAAATGTTTCTTATGGGGTCATCTCCTCCTATTTTTAACATTTCTGCAGTTATGTTCTCCTCTCCTCGTTGGTTATTTTGTGTGATATCTCTCTTATCTCTCGGGAGCTGAGACTCTGGCTTTGGTACATGTATTTCAAAATGCAGTCTGTCCGCTAGAGGATCAGAGCTCAGCAAATTTTGAAAGCTATCTGCAGCTATCATGCGGTTTGCTTTACCATTTGTCTCTAGTTTTCCAATAATTTGGCAAAAAAGCAACATCGCCGGTTTATACCCTGATAAATTCTCACTGAATGTCTTGTAGAAGTTTCAGTTTGTTTTCCGGAAAGCCTATTCTATTTCTAACAGTCTTCTTCTGCCATCGACACGTTTTTCACGGCAAATTGTTTTTGAGGTTGAATTTTGTATTTTCAGGAAGGACCCCCATCCTTCAACTCTTTGATATTCATTACGGTGATTCGATGGTTTGATTCGCTCATGGATGGCTTCATCGCAGTTCGTGTTCCATCGTCTGTATTTACGTTGCCTGGTTGAGTGCCCTAATTTCGTGGCTGTTGTTTACAACGTGTTGCGAAGATCTGGCCATTCCTTGGGACATCGTTCTTGTATACCACGACTATGGGTTTCTGTTAGCTCTCGTTTTGTTGGGTGGGAGCTTGATTTTGATATGTGTCAATCAGTGATCCAGATTAATGACTCCCTTCCGTATTCAGACGTTTTGAATCTCATGCACATTCTTGCACAAAACTCACATATGAACAACTTCGAATTCCGCTAACAACGGGTTAAGTGAAACTTCCTGGCAGATTAAAACTGTGTGCCCAACCGAGACTCGAACTCGGGACCTTTGCCTTTCGCGGGCAAATGCTCGCAGGAGAGCTTCTGTAAAGTTTGGAAGGTAGGAGACGAGGTACTGGCAGAAGTAAAGCTGTGAGTACCGGGCGTGAGTCGTGCTTCGGTAGCTCAGTTGGTAGAGCACTTGCCCGCGAAAGGCAAAGGTCCCGAGTTCGAGTCTCGGTCGAGCACACAGTTTTAATCTGCCAGGAAGTTTCATATCAGCGCACACTCCGCTGCAGAGTGAAAATCTCATTCTGGGAACGGGTTAAGTGATTTCCAGGTTTTCTTTTTGCGTAGAGTTTAGTAAACTTTCTCGACAGGTGCAAAAGCTTATTGGATGTCCTCAATTATTATTTGTCCTGGGATGAGCTTGATGAAATCCTACTACTGGTCATCGTTTATTCTTCCTGCCAACCTGTGAATTAGTCACATAATAAGTTTCATACAACGTTTAGGTATGTTGCTTGTAATTTCTTCTAATCTTTCCCAAAACGTCCTCTACTTTCCGAGAATTTTTTTTTGTCATCACTGTTAGTGGGAGCATGAGCATTCATGAAGGCATATGCGTTGCTACCTGATTTCGCTGTAGGACCTGAGATTCTTGCACATGGGGATGTAAAGTTGATAACTGATTCTTAAGTCGTTTTCCTTAAACGTTTTTCCTGGATTGCTAGGATCGAAATGACGAATTTGTCTAGAGTGCCAGTCAGTTGTTTAAGAATCTAAATTTCTGCAGGGTGTTGATATTAACGGTGCCAAAAAAGTTCTTTCTCTTGGAGTGAAGATACAGGGTGACAATTATTGAACTATAAGAAAAAAACGTAAATTAGTTACAAACTACGGCGCGCACACATTTTACTCAAAATGTAAACGTCACTACAGGTATTCGGAATTAGGTTATGGTATGTTCGACGTGCCCACCATCATTGACGATGATGTGGCGCAGACGAATAGCGAAATTCTGCATGACCCGCTGAAGTGTCGGAGCATCGACGCTGTCGATGACCTCCTGAATGGCTGTTTTCAGCTCAGCAATGGTTTTGGGGTTATTGCTGTTCACCTTGTCTTTTCTATAGCTGCACAAAAAGAAGTTGCATGTGTTCAGATCCGAAGAATATGGTGGCCAATCGAGGCCCATGCCAGTGTCCTCTGGGTACCCGAGAGCCAGAATGCGGTCCCCAGAGTGCTCCTCGACGACATCAAACACTCTCCTGCTTCGAAGGGGTCGAGCTCCGTCTTACATGAACCACATCTTGTCAAAATCAGGGTCACTTTGTTAATGGGGATGAAATCATCATCTAAAAGCTTTACGTACCGTTCGGGAGCCACCACGCCATCAAGTAATATAGCACCTATTATTCCATTACTGGATATAGCACACTACACAATGACCCGCTGAGGGTGAAGAGACTTCTCGATCGTGAAATGCGGATTCTCAGTCCCCAAAATGCGCCAGTCTTTCTTATTGACGAACCCATCCAAATGAAAGTGCGTTTCGTCGCTAAACCAAACCATACTCACATAATTATTCCCATCATGTGGCGTGGGCAACCGTGCAGTTCGAAGTCCTAACGCAAACCGTTAGGAAGTTATGACGATTTTATTTCATGTAGTTCAACAATTTTCACCCCGTATTTTGAGAAGCTCTGACTCAACTCTGCATGATGTTCCCGACCACGCAGAATCCGATGATTGGGAGCAACTAGTCATGCGTCCGGTGCCAGAGGATAGCTTCGTTGGGGTGTTTGTTTCATGAAGCCAATTCTACAAGTGGAGGGTATAAGCGGAGGTCGTCTTCAGAATAAGATGACAAAATTACAGCTCGATTGTTGAGCTCTAGAGGTGCCTCTAGACGTTCTGCAGCTAAGTTTAGGTTTGGTCTGCGGGGGTTATTTTAACACGTTTTTAACAGATATCTTTCTTACCTGTTTGTTCGGCACAAATTTTGCAGTTGATTTTAAACTACCTCCTCGATGAGCTAGAGAGTTGAAATTACAAACATGACTCACACTGGATGGTGGTTGGCAGTCATTGCAGGCGGACGCGCGGCAAGAGCTCGGTAGTAAACAACAGCGGCGGCGTAGCGTTATACGAGTTGTTTTGAGTACAGTGCAGTGCTCACCACAATTTCCGGATTGTGTCTTGTTGTATTATCTTGTTACAATTATCGTGCATTGCAGAGTTTTTATTCGCTTCGTGTCTTCCGTGATTTAAAATCTCTTTTAACTGAAAATCAGTGGTGTATTTATAAGTTAGTCCTAACTTCCGCTCGGCATATAATCATTACGTGTCGTCTTGTTGACTTCTCCTCACCATATAATTGTTACATGTTGCCTTGGACCCATTACAGTGCTTTAAATAATTTCTGCTAGCATCGGTTTAAGAATGTTGTTACAAAAATATCGTGCTTTTATAGTTTTCCTTCACTTCATTTCTGACACTGTTTACGTTCAAAGATCTTGGATCGTGTTATTCCACATCCACCTGACACCTGGAAGTTAGCTGCACAAGACACCGAAAGCTAAGTTTTACTGATTGTTACTATATTACAGTTTAAGTGTGTTATAGCGCTTTTTAATTTACTGTACGAGTAGCGTCATATATGGCAAACGTGGATGTTGCCATAGGTTAAGTGATATAGGAGAAACAAGTCAGAACTGTGGATTGGTGTTTCTTTAGCGAGAATGCAGCGGGGAAGCTAAAAAAGTGTGAGGTAAAGCTTTTCCATGGAGTTGTGTGTTATGTAAGCGAGACAAGAAAATAGTGCTTTCCAGGTAGAATTAGAGATGGCATATTTTTAATTAGATAGGTTGAAGGGGGAAAAAGACAATGAGAACTGGGAGAAGATGGTAACTGATAGACAAAAGGAGAAAACCTCAGAAATCACATTTCAAATTTCGCGTACCAATCAGTTAGACTTTGAGGCTAGGTTGGTAGAAAAGTCACGTAGAACGAAAAGTCATGCTACTGGGCAGCAGTCATGGGGGAGGCGTAGGCCATTTGCTACAGGAAAAGCTAGCTGTAGAATACCAAGTCACAAGCATCGTGAAACCTAGCGCCGAGCTTAGCCGGATGACAACATAGAGGCCTTGTGTAAATATTTTGACGATGAGGGTGAGGTACGTATTGTAGGGGAAGCAGGAAACAGTCTAACAACTTGGTATATACTCTAGCATTAAACGTAACCTGGAGGAAATACGAACAGCAACAACACACACTCGTGTGAGGTTTTTGAAGGTTTGCAGCGACATGACTACTCCTCGGTTAACATGGCAGTTGGCCATGTGAACAAAGAGCTGATCGAGTTGCTTTTCACTGAAACAAATTCTTGTATCTGTGCAGTGTGATGAGGATGCACTAATCATAGCCTGCATCTGAATAGTAGAGGGGAGGAATGACCAGCTGAGCACCCTGTAGAAAGTGTAAGAGGGAGGGGGAGGGGAGCAAAGGCACACAAGACAAAGTCCCTGTGATTACTGGAATCAAAGGGGCATATTTTTTAAAAGATAGTCAGGTTACAAGAAGAGACTATTGAAGGAAATTAGAGCAGTACAAGATCATAAGACTTGTAACAGTTTCCAGAAAAATAAAATTAATTTGTTTCATCAGAACTTTAGAGGGTCGAAAAAACAAGATAGATGAGCTTATTGTACACCTAGAAGATGTGGAAAATTCCTCTCTGAGCACCATGTAACCATGGATGGAGAAGTTAAATATCAGCGATTATAGACTTGCATCATTTTCGTATAGAATTAACGTGGAAAAAGGAGGAGTTGCAACATGTGTAGAAGTTGGACACAAAGTCAAAAATATTGAAACAAATAGATTTTGTGTTGAACAGAACATGGATGCACGTGTTGCTGAGTTGTTACTGCAGTTTAATTCTCTGCAGATCTCCTCTAGGAAACTTTCCGTTATTTATGAGAAATCTACTCGTAGATGCATTATGGCTCTATCTGTCAGAGAAGAAGAAACAATTGGTAGTCTGTGGAGATTTCAATTCAGACTTCGAAAAAGATACAGATAGGAAAACTGAACTATAATTATTATTTGGGTGTTCAATGTAGTTTCAATAGTCAGTTTTCCAACTTGTGTGCAGCAAAATGGCAGGTCACTGATTGGTAACCTTTTTATAGACAGTGCTTAGGCTGAAACAATTACTCTGTACCCAACTGCCAATGAGCTATAGGACCATGATGCACAGTTAATATAAATAAACAGTTTGGCGTCTTACAAACCTGGAGACAGGTTCACACAAGGCAATGAGGCCGATTAATGAGAGCAGGATGCAATGTTTTAAGTGTAAGCTAAAAGGGGTGGTCTGAACAAGGTATATATGGAAAGAGATGTTAATGCCAAATTCAATTTATTCTATAGTAAATTTGTGTCAATATTTAAAAGTTGCTTTCCTAAAAAGTTATCCAGGAGAACCATTTAAAAACAAGTAATCCATGGATAACTAAGGAAATTAAAATCTCTTGTAAGATGAAGAGGAAAACTTATGCAAAGGCCAGAGTAAGTCAAGTTCTGACATTACTTGCATACTACAAAAAATACTGTAATATTTTAAGAAAAGTCATTAACATGTCCAGAAGTATGCATGTCCTGACATAAATAAATAATGCAGATAATAAGATTAAAACTACATGTGGTACTGTCAAATGAGAGACAGGACACCCTGCCATTCTACAAGATTCCATAACAATTAGACTGAATGACAAAGTTGCAACTGCTAATTTACAGATTGCAAGTACTTTTAACAGCCACTTTGTGAACTTAGCAAGAAACATAGTATTTAATGGTTTATTTGAAGAAGCAAGAGAATGTGTTAAAAATTTCATTTCACAAAACTTTAAGCAATTATAAAAGTAGCACCAACATCCTTCATTTCAATTAATACAATTTTGTATGAAAATTTTAAAAACCAAAAGCTCTTGTGGTGCTGATGGAATTTCAAACAGAATTCTGAAAAGTTGTTCCAACTTAATAAATAACGTCCTTAGTGCTATATGCAATCCGTCACTGGCAAAACATACAACTACTAAACCACTTAATAAGATGAAAAAAGGTGACAAGACAGAGTTAAACAGTTATTGTGCAGTTTCTTTGCTGACATATTTTTCCAAAATATTTGAAACAGTAATGTATTCAAGAGTAGTCACACATTTAAGTGGAAAGAATTTACTCAACATATCAAAGGTTGGATTCCAGAAAGGTTTCTCGACTAAGAATGCCATTTATACCTTCACTCATCAGATACTAAAAGCCTTAAATAATAGTGTATCATCAGTTGGTATTTTTTGCTATCTCTCCAAAGCCTTTAATTGTGTAGATCACGATACTCTCGTAGAAAAACTCAAGTTTTTTTTTTTTTTTTTTTTTTTTTTTTTTTTTTTTTTTTTTTTGCAATTGATGGCTTTTCACACAGCTGGTTTGATTCATATTTGACAAATAGAACGCAAAAGGTTGTGCTAAGTAAATCAGACAGTGTCTAAAAGGTAGAAAATTTTAGTGACTTCTGCAAAATGGCAAAGGGAGCCCCACAAGATTCAATTCTGGGTTCGCTCTTATTTCTTACGTATGTGAGTGACTTCCCTCTTAACTTTCAACCAGAGAAACTGGTACTTTTTGCAGATGTTACTAGTGTTATAATAAATCCCATTAGATAAAAAGCAACAGAAGAGTTAGTAAATGATATTTGCTATTGTTAAGTGACTGTGTGAAAATGAACTCTTCCTAATTTTTTAAAAAACATACTACATTCATTTCTGTACAGCAAATAGTGATACCAACATTTGATGTAGCATGTGGGAAAGAGTCAGTAAGTAGAGTAGAATGCTCCAAATTCTTGGATATATATATTGATGAAAACTTGAAGTGGAAGAAAGATATTAATGAGATTCTTAAACAATTAAGCTCAGCTACTTTTGCTTTTCGTATAATTCCTCTTGAAGGAGGTTGGCATTTTAACTGCACCGTCACTATATTTACATTCGTTATGAATAATCCATTATAGCTGAGAAGAACAGTGACGAACATACTTGCAACACTAAAAAGATAAATTACGTTTGTTACCCATTGTTAAAGCTGTCGGTGGCTCAGAGAAGAGTTCAACATGCAGCAACAAAACTTTTTAATTTTTTGCCCAATAACATAAAATGTGTGATAGGTAGCGAAGCAAGTTTTAAATCTAATTTAAAATCATTTCTCCTGGACAACTCTTTCTATTTCCTTGACGAACATCTACTTAAAAACTTGTAGCCAGTTAAAAAAATAGTTTTTAAGTGTACTTGCATGAGTAAAAATAAAATGACAATGTATTCACTAATCATGTATACAATCCTACAAGCTGGCTCGTTTCATATCATTTCCAGAAAAGAATAGTTCAAATGATCTGTGGAACATGAAAGTAACTATCTATTAACTTGCTTTTCTGTCCGTTTGTTCGGTAGTGGTTGGGGTGCAGGCGAAAAAGTTTGGTAACGACTGATTTCGGCTGCCCTTCAGGACCAGCGTGTTGTGCGAGAACATCCACATCCACATCTACACCTATAGTCCGACAGCCCCCTTGCGGCATGTGGCGGAGAGTTCTACGTGTACCACTGTCACTTTCCCCCGTTTCCAGTTCCAGTCAAAGATTCGTTCACTGTAAGAATGATTGCCGTTAAGCATCCGTGTGTACCTGAATAGCTCTGATATTATCTTCACAGTCTTTTCGAGAGCATTCATCAAGATATGCAAATATTTTAATATGTTATTCTACAAGTAAAACAAAAGAAAAAAGTTCATATAAACGTAGGTCTGCAAATGTTTAGCTATGGAGTTACGGCTAATAAAAGGTTTTGCCTGAAATTTAGTAACTTCGCTAATATGAAGCCATCGCAAAACTGTACTAGGTTAAAGTAAAGCATGATTTCCATTCATTTTGTATTGGTCTGGTGAATCTAATAAAACATGTCACAGACATATATCTGCAGTAGTTTCCCAGAACATCCAGAGAAGCAGTAATCGGCAGTTACACAAGTACATTTTATTTACTGATGAGGCACAGTTTGCTCAAGATGGTACAAACAATTTAAATAACGAGCACGTATGGTCTGAAGCAAACCCACATTCTATAATGCAATGCAATTTCCAGCAGCGATTTAGCATAAATGTATGGAGTGGTATAATCAACACACACTTCACTGAACCATTTATTTTCCCAGGACGTCTAACTGGGGAGAGGTACTCACAATTGCTTCAGAAAGAAATGCCCAGCTTGCTCGAAGATGTTCCACTTCATACGCTGTTGCAAATGTATTTTCAACATGTTTGTTGAAAACTTTGTGCAGTTGTCTGGAATTTAAAAAACAAATTGGGACAAACAGCTAATAAATTCAAAATTTTACGGAATTACATCTTTGCTTCTCTGTATGTTCTGGAAAACTACTGCAGATACGCGTCTGGTAGATGTTTTATTAGATTCGCCAGATCAGTAACAACAAAATAAATGGAAATCTGGCTTTAACCTCTTACAGTTTTGCGATGGCTTCATATTAGCGAATTTGCTAAATTTCAGGCAAAATCTTTTATTAGGCGTAACTCCTATGTTTGTATGAACTTTTTTCTTTAGTTTTACTTGTAGAATAATATATTAAAATATTTGCATGTCTTCGTGAATCACCCTGTATTTAGGATGAAGCAATATATTGGTTGGCTCTTCTAGGGAAGTACGCTTTCTGAAATGCAGAACGCCTCTGTTTGCTGCGCCCGGCACTGGAGTTAGTTGATCATCTCTGTGACGCTTTCGCGCTTACTAAATGAATCTGTGACGAAACACTCTGATCTTCCTTGAATCTTCTCCATTTCATCTTCTCTTATTTCCTCCGTCGGTCCAATCTGGTACGGCTGTCAGACGGATGAGCAATAGTCAAGGATTGCTCGAATTTGTAAGCTACCGAACTTTGTTGATGCACTACAGTTCCTCGGGACTCTTCCAATGAGTTTTAGCCTGATATTTGCCTTACCGGCGTTTACTTTTACGTGGTCGTTCCACTTTAAATCGCACCGTAGGCACTCTCCTATAAGGAGTAGTCAAATGAAAACGAGACATGTGGAAAAAAGAGTAAGCAAACTGCTTATTATACCAAAACTCGTCACCATAACTGTTAATACATTTATCCTACTGTGAGACAAGCCTGTCAGTGACTTGACGGAAAAACTGTTTGCAGTTGCCTACAGAACTGTGCTTGCAGCCGGGCGAGTGCCTCTCCGTCCGAAACAGACCCGTGGCCACGAATGTCTTTCTTCAGGGTTCCAAAAATATGGAAATCGCATGCGGAGAGATCCGGACTGCAAGGACGATGGATGAGGGCTTACCAGCGATACTTCTGCAGAGTACTCGGAACGGCTTTAGCATCATGTAGACATTCACAGTCGTCGACTTGCCTCGGACGAAGAGATGCACACCTGGGTGCAGTTGTTGTCCGTAGGCGACTCTGTTTTTTTCCTGAAGGCGCTGAACCTCTTGTTTCACTGCAGGTTAAGTGTGTTAACGGTTATGGCGGTCACCTTTGACGTAATAAACAGATTACTTACTTTTTTCCCTCCTCACTCATTTTCATTTGTCTGCCCCTTGTAGATATGTTATGGAAGCAACTGCTTCCAGTGATATTCTGCAATTGTGTAATCGTGCAATAATGGCTCTTTCTGTCTATATATAGCCAATATGTTACATTCGCTTATGTTGAGGACGGTTGGCATTTCTTGCGCCAAGCCTGGGTCTTTCTGCATTTTGCTGCAGTTTTCTACCGTTGTGACTACGCGCGAAGAGCCTCACGGAGTTCCCAACGTTATCCTCTAGGTCATTTCTATGTAGTGTGAAAAGTGATGGGCCTCTAACACTCCCTAGGGGTACACCCGAGGTATCAGAATGCGTCCTAGGCAGTAAGCAAGCGGACGGGCATGGTTGAGCAAAGCGAGGAGGTATGACTGGGGGGGGGGGGGGGCTGGAAGAAGTGGACAGAGTGAGAGGGAGGGGAGCGCGTGTGCCATATGTGTCATAAGCGCGCGCGAGCGACGTGGCGGATGAAAAGCTATAAATTTTTGACATAAGACGTTTTTAAATCAGACTAAAAAGTATAAAATAATTTCTCCTAGCCCCATACAAATTCCTAATGCCACGCATGTAGTATAGCAAATTTGTGCTTGTAGATTTTTAATAACTGTGAGAATACTAGTAAGATTTATAACAAATTACGTGGGGCGTATGCAAGACAGTAATTAGGGCGTGAACTATTCGTCCATCAATTATGTATTCCATGGTCCCCACGTTTTTCGTGATAAATCTTACAAGATATGACATAGCTATTAAAAATTTATAAGCTCAAACTTTCAGGAGTATCTTTATGGGGTTAGGAAGCTGTATGGCATCAGAAGCAATTACTCCGCATTTTTAAAGTATGATTTAAAAGGTTGATGTATTAAAAATTTATATTTCAATAATTATTACATCACTCATTATTATTCCTTATCTTCGTACAGGCTGACCTGAATAACTTAACAAATTCAGTTGCTCCTCTTTCTTGGTTCTTCCCTATTTTTCCGGTATTCTTTTACATTATTATTATTATTATTATTATTATTACACTCACGTTCAGGGAAAAAAACTGAAAACGTTGAACGACTAGAAATAGGCCGTTTATATTCACAGGACGTGTTCTGCAGAAATGATTAGCGTTTGAAACATGTCGGCCTGCGAGTTGAAGGTCAACATCGATACCTCGGGGCAGCACTACCTACCGGTAAAATGTTCCTGCGCCTCTCGTTGTCGCTATAAATCGAAGGTAATGGGTCAGTGAGGCTTGAGCACACGTGGAGGATTTCTCGCAGATGTGTGCGCGAACCGTGCCGTCAAATCAGTGCGTTTGAAAGAGGGCACATTACGGGCTTGAGAGAAAGTGATGCATCCATCCGGGAAACTGCTGCTCGTATGGGACGAAGTACTTCGGCAGTGCGACAGGTGTGTGCAGAATTGTTCACGGAAGGCCGTAGAACACGACGAGATGAGTCTGGTCGCACCACCCAGACCCCCCGCTCCCGAGAAGATCAATACCTCATGCGAATGGCATTGCCGGACATATCTGCGTCCTCCTCAGCTCTGACTCAACAGTGGAACAGTGGACCACATCGTACACTATCAGGGGTGACAGTTCGTCGCCGTTTGGCAGCATGGATTATGTGCGAGTCGTCCGCTTCTCCGCCTACCTTTGACAAATGTGCAGAAACATGCTAGACGGCAATGGTATATGGAACGACGTCACTGGGAACAGGAATGGTATCAGATAGTGTTTTGGGACCAATCCAGGTTCTATTTGTTTGAAAATGATGGACACGTTTTGGTTCGCCGCAGGCGTTGACAGTTGATGGTGGGAGTGCTGACACGTTATCTGCGAATCCAGTAATGCACGCAACCTGTACCGCATCAGAACCCACTGAAGATGACGCAACGAAACGTCGAAGCTGGTAGCAATAAAGAAAATAAAATCATAAGGACGGCTGTAGGTGTTTCTATTTTCTGTCACGACAGTAAACGGCCGTCGTCCCAGAAACGTCCTGCTAAATGTATGGACATACAAAAGCTATGTGAATGACATCCTGCGACCCGCAGCCATACCCTTTTTGCACCCTAGACGTCATTTTTCAGCAAAACAATGCAACATCACATGCTGCTGCACGGACACGTGCCTTCTTGGTGTCACAGGATATCAGCCTTTTGCCCTGGCCCGCCAGAACAGCAGACTTGTCGCCAATCGAAAATAGGTGGAGTATGGTGAAACGACGGATGCAACGCTGTGACCCAATGCCGAGCACCACAGATGAACTTTGGAACCAGGTGAATGCAGGGTGGTCGGCTATACCACAGGACGGCATTCGCGCCTTATTCGATGCCATCACGCATGGAACAAGTTATAAGGACCCATGGCGGATCCTGTGTCTACAATGCAACAGGACACACACTGAACCGAGGTGACTGAAATGTTAATCATTTCTACAATTTCTACAGAACATATTAAGGTACAGGTCCTGTGAATATGAACGTCTTATCTCTAGTCGTTCAGTGTGTTCTGTTTCTTTGAGAACACGCGTGTATCATTACTATTGTTTCTTGACCTACCTTAATTCTACCACTTTTCAATAATTTTTATTACTCTGCTACTCTTTTTTCCAGAACTAAGACTCGCTGTGCATTACTTGTTAAACTAACTTGGTTACATTATAATCAATACATCATCCACATACGTAAATTAATACACAACTCTTCTGTACGGCTGAAAGCCGAGTGGTGAAACGTATGAAAAAGGGGAGGAGGGGAAGCGACCAACACTTACTATACTACGAAGCCGATATATAGGGGTTGGGCAAAAACATGGAAAAGCAAAAAACACAACTCATTACCGTGCCTAATTCTATGTTGAAACACAGTTGGTATTCAGAACACCTCAAGTCGTCTCGGAATGGTTAAGTAAAGGTCTTGAATCTTATACCATTCTTCCCATAAAACAGTGACAAGTTCAGTTAACCGACAATGGAGATGGACAGGGATCATACAGCCTTCTCTCCAAAGTAAACCCCAAAAGTTCAATTACATTGAGATCTGATAACTGTAGTTGCTATGGCAGACGCAATAATTCATCCTTGTGCTTGTGCCAAGATTGGCAACGTTTTACAGAAGTTCGAATTATGGCGCGTACTTCAATGCGAGATGCTTTTAATAATTTCCACAATGAAATTCAGTCTCGAAATATGGCAGAAAACCCAAAGAGATTCTGATCATACACAAAGCACACCAGTGGCAAGAAACAATCAATACCTTCACTGCGCGATAACAACGGTGAAGTCACTGATGACAGTGCCACTAAATCAGAGTTATTAAATACGGTTTTCCGAAACCCCTTCACCAAAGAAGACGAAGTAAATATTCCCGAATTTCAATCAAGAACAACTGCCAAGATGAGAAACATAGAAGTAGTTATCCTAGGAGTAACGAAGTAGCTTAAATCACTTAATAAAGGTAAGGCCTCCGGTCCAGATTGTATACCAGTCAGGTTCCTCTCAGAGTACGCTGATAAAATAGCTCCATATTTAGCAGTTATATACAACCACTCGCTCACAGAAAGATCCATGCCTAAAGACTGGAAAATTGCTCAAGTCACACCAATACCCAAAAAGGGAAGTAGGAGTAATCCGCTGAATTACAGGCCTATATCACTAACGTCGATTGGGGTTTTGGAACATATACTGTATTCGAACATTATGATGTACCTCGAAGAAAACGATTTACTGACAGCATGGTTTCAGGAAATATCGTTATTGTAAAAAACAACTAGTTCTTTATACCCATGAAGTAATAAGTGCTATCGACAGGGGATGTCAAATTGATTCCATATTTTTAGATTTCCAGAAGGCTTTCGACACCGTTGCTCACAAGTGTCTTCAAACCAAACTGCGTGCCTACGGAGTATCGCCTCAGTTGTGCAACTGGATTCGTGATTTCCTGTCAGAAAGGTCACAGTTCCTAGTAACAGACGGAAAGTAATCGAGTAAAACAGAAGTAATAACCGGTGTTTCCCAAGGAAGTGTTATAGGCCCTCTATTGTTCCTGATCTATATTAACAACATAGGAGACAATCTGAGTAGCAGTCTTAGATTGTTTGCAGATGATGCTGTCATTTACCGTCTTGTAAAGTCATCAAATGATCAAAACGACTTGCAAAATGATTTAGATAAGATATCTGTATGGTGCGAAAAGTAGCAATTGACCCTGAATAAGGAAAAGTGTGGATTTATTCATGTAAATACCAAAAGAAATAAGGTCAATTTCGATTGCGCGATAAGTCACACAAATCTGAAGGCAGTAAATTCAATTAAATACTTAGGGATTACAATTAGAGATAACCTAAATTGGAACGATCACATAGATAATATTGTCGGTAGAGCAAACCAAAGACAGCAATTCATTGCCAGAACACTTAGAAGGTGCAACAGGTCTACTAAAGAGACTGCTTACACCACGCTTGTCCGCCCTGATCTGGAGTATTGCTGAGCGGTGTGGGATACGTTTCAGGTGGGACTGACGGATGACATCGAAAAAGTACAAAGAAGGGCAGCTCGTTTTGTATTATCGCGAAATAGGGGTGATAGTGTCATTGTGGTGTGCGTACTGTAAGACCTTCGGTACACACTTGTCGCTCTAACTAAGTAGGTGAGTATCAGCAATATGTCTCGTGGTCTTATCGTGGCGTGTTTATCTTCTGCTGTTAGGTCAGACGATGGAAATGCCACTTGCACGCTTATAGTAGCAGATTGATGGTGACCAACTTTAAACAGAACTTAATTAATTTTCACACACATTTATTAAAATAATAAAAAGCATAGACATTACGTAACTTGATTCTGGATGCTGTTTACAATTGACAATCTGAAGTTCCTTTGGTCTTGGTACATTAATCTTATTCTCACATATCTCTGATACTTGACAAAGTGTCTATACATTTATCTTCATGGCTATGTACAGGAATATGATAATCTTCTTAAGTGCAGACTGAAACTTGACTATAGACTGGTACAGACTAATGCAGACTGGTACAGACTGGTGCAGACAAATGCAGACTGACTAATCGGAGTTCTGTACACTTGTTATAATACCTCGTGCATTCAGGTATCACTGCGCGAGTGTGATCCATGGGGAGAAAAGGTTCTATGTTAGCCGCAATCTCATTGGCTGTGTTACATATTAATACGTGGATTGGTGGAAGCAGAATTTGGTCCGTCTCTAAGGCAGCGCCACCTCTTAGTGCAGAGACGGACGAGCGCTGCGCCTGCGATGTTGTGCTTAGCGGGGCGCGCTCTAGTGGGAAAGTTGTGTACGCGCTGACTACGCGGAACTATGTACACAATATCCACAGACATGATACGTGAATTGGAGTGGCAGTCATTAAAACAAAGGCGTTTTTCATTGTGGCAGGATGTTCTCATGAAATTTCAATCACTAGTTTTCTCCTCCAATTGCGAAAACATTCTGTTAACACCCACCTACATAGGGAGAAATGATCATCACGATCAAATAACAGAAATCAGTGCTCACACAGAAAAATTTAAGTGCTCGTTTTTCCCGCGTGCCGTTCGAGAGTGGAACGGTAGAGATACAGCTTGAAGGTGGTTCATTGAAGCCTCTGCCAGGTACATTATTGTGAATATCAGAGTAATCACGTAGATGTAGATGTAGATGAAGACCAATACTGGACGACGAGAGATGTGTGAACAGGGGCCCTGTCGTCTTCGGGTGCAGCACCACCATTGGGGAACAAACATTGCCATTGGACCTGGTCAATCAAAATGGTCACATAATTCTTGGCAGTATTGCGACCTTGGAGAATAGCCATGGTGCCCTTGGAATACCACGATACGGTGGCCCAAATCGTCATCGAACCCTGTGTTTCACTCTTGAGACTTAAATTCGACCAGAAGCTAGAAACAATGTGCAACAAAACTCATCCCACCGAATGACACACTTCCAATCCTCCATAGTCCAGGTTTTTTGGCTTCGGCGAAATATGTTCCTGTTACGGGCATTTGCATCACTGATGAGTGGTTTTTGCATTCCAGATCCCTACAATTTCCTGCCCATTAAGCTCCCTTTGTGTTTTTCTGGTGCTGACAGGGTTCGCGAGGGCGACGTTCTTTTCTCCAGTTACTTTTGCAACTGTCGGCTTTTTATTTTTCGTCAAAATCATCTTCAGTGAGCGTCCGCCACGATCACTCAACACACACTATCGTTCACGTTGTGACACAGCGGATGATGGTTTTCCAATTTCCATGTAAGCTATATAAACCTTCAATATGGTGCCTCTTGAAACACCAAACACCTTGGTTACCTTCGTGATGGAATTACGCACCATACGAGCACCACTACTTGTCCACGATCGAATTCACTTAGCTCCGACATAATGTACTAAGATCTGCACAGAATACTCTGTCTTCTGACAGCGGCTGACATTACACGGATTCTATTTGTGCTCAAATACAACCGTACAACTTTCAGATTTGGCTAACATCAGCATTTATGTTCAAGCATGCATCTCTCGCGTTGTTTCCATATTTCTGTCCAACCCCTGTACCTAGAACCGGCACTGTACTCTGCAAATATTCCACCTTTTGCTGTTGCGCCACCGTTCGCCAGTATTTTTAGTGTTGCGCGTGTATGAGCACATAGGTGACGTATTACTGATTAATGAGAAGCTCAGCATTTGTTTGCAGTGGAGGGCTGTCGGACACACCTGGTTCTGTCAACCGCTCCTTCGCGAGCTGGCGTTGTTTTCGCCCACCGTCTGCGCGCTTTGTTAATTCCCAAGGCGTCTCAGTCAAGTGCAGCGCGGTGAGCCAGCCTACGCAAGAGCCCCGGTGGGAGAGGCAGCTGTCAAAAGCACTCGCCTCCACTCACTGCAGCCCGGTACGTTCAGTAAAGCCGCCTTCCCAACTCTCCCTCTGCCGCAGTTGACACTGCCCTGCTTCTCGCCAGTTTCCCGCCATAGGATCTGGTCTACGATCTACGGTCTCCGATGTATTTAGGTCGTAAGAGAAAAGTAAGACTAACCTACGTATGTCAGTGAACAGTGTAGATATTGTAGTCCGAGATGTGTAACATTCGTTGAAATGAAAGGATCATCCATAGCGGCAAAAAAAAATCGTGTTACATATTTTGTGGCAGAAGTAAAATTTAATTACTAATTTCTATCAATAATGAACAGCAAAATATCAACCAGCACAGCATGCATTAATGCAGTAATGTGGTCCATGACGTAACTTCGCTGCATGACCCTTGCTTATATCTCAGGTATCAGGCCAAGATCTCCCAGCCTTGACTTTGTCAATACGCCAATTCACAGAGTCTACTGGCGAATCACATTGAAGCGCCAAAGAAACTGGTACCAGCATGCGTATTCAAATACAGAGATGATATGTAAACAGGCAGAATACGGTGCTGCGGTCGGCAACGCCTATACGGGACAAAAAATATCTAGCGCAGTTGTTAGATCGGTTACTGCTGCTACAATGGCAGATTATCATGATTTAAGTGAGTTTGAACGTAATGTTATAGTCGGCGCACGAGCAATTGGACACAGCATCTCCGACACAGCGATGAAATGGGGATTTTCCCATACGAGCGTTTCACGAGTGTACCATGAATATCAGGAATCCATTAAAACATAAAATCTCCTGCATCGCTTTGGCCGGAAAAAGAACGGGACCCAAGACGACTGAAGAGAAGCATTCAGTGTGACAGAGGCGCTACCCTTCCGCAAATTGCTGCAAATTTCAATGATGGGCCATCAGCAAGTGTCATTGTGCGAACCATTCCACGAAACATCATCGATATGGGTTTTCGGAGCCGAAGACCCACTCGAACACCCTTGATGACTGCACCACACGAAGCTTTACGCATCACCTCGACCCGGCAACACCCACAATGGACTGTTGGATGACTGGAAACATGTCGCTTTGTCGGACGAATCTCGTTTTAAGCTGTATCGAGCGGATGCATGTCAGCAGGGGACTGCTGAAGCTGGCCGACCTGTGTGGCCGAGGGGTTCTAGGCGCTACAGTCTGGAACCGCGCGACCGCTACGGTCGCAGGTTCGAATCCTGCGTCGCGCATGGATGTGTGTAATGTCCTTAGGTTAGTTGGGTTTAAGTAGTTCTAAGTTCTAGGGGACTGATGACCTCAGATGTTAAGTCCCATAGTGCTCAGAGCCATTTGAACCATCTTCTGAAGCTGGTGGAGGCTCTGTAATGGTGTATTGCGTTCGCAGTTGGAGTGATATGGGACCCCTGATACGCCTAGATACGAGTCCGACAGATGACATCTACGTAAGCATCACGTATGATCACCTACATCCATTCATGTCCATTGTGCTTTCCGACGAACTTGGGCAGTTCCAGCAGGACAATGCAACACCCCAAACGTCCAGAATTGCTACAGAGTGACTCCTGGCACATTCTTTGAAGTTTAGACACTTCCACTGGCCACCAAACTCCCCTAACATGAACATTTTTGAGTATATCTTGGATGCCTTGCAGCGTTCTGTTCAGAAGAGATCTCCACCCCTCGTACTCTTACGGATTTATGGACGGCCCTCCAGGATTCATGGAGTCAATTCCCTGCAGCACTACTTCAGACATTAGTCGAGTCCATGCCACGTCGTGTTGCAGCACTTCTGCGTGCTCACGGGGGTCCCTACACGATATTAGGCGGGTGTACCAGTTTCTTTGGCTCTTCAGTGTAAAGTAATTCATGAAACTGTACTTCACTGTCAATGCGTCACTTGACGCATTCCCTCGCATTCTGGTAAAGGTGCCTCATGTCATCGACTGAAGTTTTTAAGTTACTTTCTGTATAATGGCATGTTATCCCTCAGAAACTACTCAAGCAGTAAGAATAACCAGATAGGATGGTTCGTATGACATGATTATCCTGCGTCCAAAAATTTCGAATTTTCGTACTGAAATGCCAAACGCATTTTGAGAAACGTTTGCAACTCATCTTAGACGATAACTGAATTTTTTTTTCATGAGCTTCTCACTTGGACATGTATCAACAAATATGACCTCAAATATTGCTGTATAAGAAATATAGCTAACATATTGAAATTACTTTTAAAACTGAAATCAGTGTCTATTTACAATATAAACTTACATCGACACTCCTGACAGAAATTATCCTATATCCAGCGGTATATTATCTGTATGTCAGGTATTCTACATTGTTGTAGTTCTCGTATGACAAAAAATTTAAAGAAAGGGCAAGTACAAACTATCGCAATAGTTTTCGGTACAATTGGTTTTTATTTCTTTCAGTGATATGGAGCATGCGAACATGCAGGATATTTTCTTTTACTGGCGTGGGACATAGGCAGCTTTCAACTTTTGGAATAGAAATTTTAGTAGTCATAAGATAAGGCCCTGTGACTTTTTTCCATAGATCACGGTAATTCATATTCTGTTTCACTGTGCTTAAAGAGTTCCTAAATCACAGTAAAACAGACGCTGGCCATTGCGATGTAAATGTAAATCCGTTTCTAATAGAAACAAACTTGTGATGTCGACATATGATTCTAGTATCTTTGTAAATTTATGTTGTGGTTTAACCAACCACTTTTTCTGAAAAAGTGCTCAGTATTAAAGATAGCCTTGTGTGTCTGCCACTACTGTTCATGTTGACGCCCAGACATATTCCATATGATCTAAACCAACATTCATCCTTTCTTCGCATTCTGTTATAATCAGTAATCTCAATTATACTGTCCAGGCGGTAGTCCATTCCCAGCATGCCATTTTTCTCACAATCGTTGTCTTATTTGTTATTGCAGATATCCTTCTGTGCATGTGCGTGACTTTACTCTTTTCATTCATTGTTTTCAGGAGTCACTGCTGCTAGTAGTTCTTCACTGTGACTGGTCTTATCAATGACGGCAAATAGAGTTAATGCACTATCTTTCCATTTTGATGGTGATGCCAATAACTTTTGCCAGACGTAAAATCGAATCTGTTGTATGATCCTTTGGTTCTCTCCAAATCGTGGGCGCAGCAAAGAACGTGTGACAGAATGTTTTTAACGAGCCAGCCGTTACTGTATCACATAAAACAGCACGCGAGGGTGATTAACTTTTCGTTTAAGCGTCAGCTCTTCACAGTCATAAAAAAGGGTTTTGCTACTATATTTACACAGGTACAAGGTATTTCAACATGACTAATGAGAAATATTTCTAAACGTCCATCAGTTTATGAAAATGGATTTGTGAACTGAGGTTCATGTATGTAACACACAATGTGCTTATTTGTCAACAAATAACATCTGCAGAATGAAAAAATTACTCCCCAGAAGAATGGCCAAAAGTGCAGCGTTTAAGGGATTCAGTAAATAAAAGGGAATGTGTCACAAGAAAACTTGATGAGCAGAAACTGGTTTATTTTCAAATTGCCCTATGCACAGCTCTGCATAGCTCGATGTAGTCATAGGGTCGAACCACGCACGTCTATTTTCGTGCCCTGAAGCTAATTCGCTGTAAATAATAAAATTTACTCTTATCTTGCAGTCAAAGAGTCTATGGATTGGCTAGAATTTCGAATTAATAAAATAAATAAAAGTTGAATGAATAATTTAATAACAAGTTTCTACTCTAACGTCTGTAATTGATGTAGACGACAGACAATTATGTTGAATAACGTTTATTCAAGAAAGAACATCTCAAATAAACTGGAAGTGCTCTTATGATAATAAATTAAAATATAGACAGAAAATACCATTATCAAATGCAGTAAAGTTACGTTGAGAGCATTACAAGAATGGCAGAAAAATCCCCAAACTAAATAATTGTCAATGTTACGTGAAAACTAAGTTCATTTCATGACCACAATGCACAAAATATTCACGAGCGCAAAACGGTTCAGAGCTCAACCCGTTGATTTACAAATTATCACGCACGAAACAAAGAATGGTAGCTCATACTCTGTCTACCCTCGGTTCCGTGATTCAAGCTGAATATATTAGTTCTACTTTTATTCCTTTATTCATTTATTTATTTTTATTTGACCCTGTGATATCTCGTGTAGATATAGGACAAGTCAAAATACAATACAGAGATAAACACTGCAAATTTTTCTCATAAGAACAGTACAGAAATTAACTATAATTTCAAATTCAAACTAAGCGACGTTTACTACATATGTCATTGATGTCCAATCAAATGATTCCTAAAAAAAATACATGTATATGAGCACATTTATACATAAAGACAATAGAGAAATTAATCAAGATTACACATTCAATCTTGGTAAAGTTTGCTACATATATAGTTAATATCCCACAAATTATTCCTAAAGACAATACAGTTAGATAATATGTATGTATGATCACATTTATACAATTTACTTAAAATATTTGCTATTTTATGTTCCTTAGATAGAAGTAGTGTTTGCTATGATAGGCAATTTTACTTTGGGGTAGAATACCGTTTTACACATCATCGTTAACAGAGCTGAAATTGTGGTTCATCAGATATAGCTGTAGTTTTTGTACAAGCTTTCTTTACTCATCATTTTTATGCTAGATGGAAGGTTATTGTACAACTATGTTGCTCTATGTAGGACACTTCTCTGGCAGACACGTGTTCTGACATGAGTGTAAGGAATGTTATTGGAATTCCTTGTTTCATGATTATGCACGGAGCTGCTTTACGTATATACAAGCATGGAAGGTTGAGGATCTTAAATGTCTGGAAAAGAGAGTGACATGAACCTTTTATCTTCTTGTTGCAGATGACTCTAACACTTCGCTTCTATGCTTTGAATGTAGTTTGGTTACATGTTGAATTTCTCCAGAATATGATTCCATAGTTGACTAAAGATTGAAAATGTGCATGATATGCCTGCAGGACTGTTTCTCTATCACAGCTTGAGTTCACTATCTGCAGCACATAGCAAATAGATGACAGTTTACTTGTTAGAGACTATATATATATATATATATATATATATATATATATATATATATATACACTCCTGGAAATTGAAATAAGAACACCGTGAATTCATTGTCCCAGGAAGGGGAAACTTTATTGACACATTCCTGGGGTCAGATACATCACATGATCACACTGACAGAACCACAGGCACATAGACACAGGCAACAGAGCATGCACAATGTCGGCACTAGTACAGTGTATATCCACCTTTCGCAGCAATGCAGGCTGCTATTCTCCCATGGAGACGATCGTAGAGATGCTGGATGTAGTCCTGTGGAACGGCTTGCCATGCCATTTCCACCTGGCGCCTCAGTTGGACCAGCGTTCGTGCTGGACGTGCAGACCGCGTGAGACGACGCTTCATCCAGCCCCAAACATGCTCAATGGGGGACAGATCCGGGGATCTTGCTGGCCAGGGTAGTTGACTTACACCTTCTAGAGCACGTTGGGTGGCACGGGATACATGCGGACGTGCATTGTCCTGTTGCAACAGCAAGTTCCCTTGCCGGTCTAGGAATGGTAGAACGATGGGTTCGGTGACGGTTTGGATGTACCGTGCACTATTCAGTGTCCCCTCGACGATCACCAGTGGTGTACGGCCAGTGTAGGAGATCGCTCCCCACACCATGATGCCGGGTGTTGGCCCTGTGTGCCTCGGTCGTATGCAGTCCTGATTGTGGCGCTCACCTGCACGGCGCCAAACACGCTTACGACCATCATTGGCACCAAGGCAGAAGCGACTCTCATCGCTGAAGACGACACGTCTCCATTCGTCCCTCCATTCACGCCTGTCGCGACACCACTGGAGGCGGGCTGCACGATGTTGGGGCGTGAGCGGAAGACGGCCTAACGGTGTGCGGGACCGTAGCCCAGCTTCATGGAGACGGTTGCGAATGGTCCTCGCCGATACCCCAGGAGCAACAGTGTCCCTAATTTGCTGGGAAGTGGCGGTGCGGTCCCCTACGGCACTGCGTAGGATCCTACGGTCTTGGCGTGCATCCGTGCGTCGCTGCGGTCCGGTCCCAGGTCGACGGGCACGTGCACCTTCCGCCGACCACTGGCGACAACATCGATGTACTGTGGAGACCTCGCGCCCCACGTGTTGAGCAATTCGATGGTACGTCCACCCGGCCTCCCGCATGCCCACTATACGCCCTCGCTCAAAGTCCGTCAACTGCACATACGGTTCACGTCCACGCTGTCGCGGCATGCTACCAGTGTTAAAGACTGCGATGGAGCTCCGTATGCCACGGCAAACTGGCTGACACTGACGGCGGCGGTGCACAAACGCTGCGCAGCTAGCGCCATTCGACGACCAACACCGCGGTTCCTGGTGTGTCCGCTGTGCCGTGCGTGTGATCATTGCTTGTACAGCCCTCTCGCAGTGACCGGAGCAAGTATGGTGGGTCTGACACACCGGTGTCAATGTGTTCTTTTTTTCCATTTCCAGGAGTGTATATATATATATATATATTCCATTTAAGATAATCCTGAAGATGTATCCCCAAAAATTTATAACATCAGCCAGTTTTAAACTTTAGCTATTTCAAGTGCAGGTCATTCTGCTGCTTTCTATGAGATTTGTGGAAGTTCATGGCTACTGTTTTTTCAGTGTTTATAATAAGCTTATTTCTTTCAAACCAGTCTGACAGTTGCATCAGTGTTCTATCTGCTGACGACTGAAAGTCTTTTTTCCCTGACCCTGTTATCAAAATTCTTGTGTCATTTGGCATACATTCAGAACTCTCGTGAATTAGAGTCCCTTCAAAATTTAGATTACTATAGCGGCCATTTGCCGCCCAGAATCAATCACACGCACAATCAAATAGCACTCGTTACCACAGGTGTTCTGCCTCCTTCCAGCACAAACCTAAACATGTCCAAAATCGCTCCCTTGAGCTCTTTACTCGAAAGTCCCAGTGTCCACTTGACTCCCATAGTGTCCTGTTACTGTCTGCTTTTCCATTGGCTGAAGGCCATCCCCACTAAAAATGCATCTTTCTTACGTGCTACAGATGTGATTTGCTTTATCTTGACCATTACCTGGACTAAACTAATATTTTATAACAAGATTAAAAGAAAAGATATTTTATCAATATTCATTCACACTAAGATCATTTACAATAAATACATGCAGTAGCTGGTCCACAAATAAATAAACTAGTGTTCTTGCGCAAGCGCACTAAAGTTAAATGACAACCAATTGTCGTTAAATATTGTTCAAATCATTATTTATGCATTCTCGACAGAGGATCTTATCGTTCTCTTTTCACTTGTGGTGTCTGCTAACACATGCGACTGACCAATTTTAAATTAGCACCACTTTTTAACATATTTGTAATCGACATTTGAATAAAATTATAGTAGACTGTTCGTTAAATAGCTACACAAGGGTGACAATATGTAAGGTGTTCATATTGTACTCATTTGGTGCGTAATTGTTGAGAAAACGATGTTCTGATAAGTATTTGCATAATGAACACATATAAAAAACGTAATAAATCAAATAGTAAATAAACATATATACATAGCTTTAGAGATGATAGCTATGGTGCAATGGTATTATCTGAGATATTATCTGTTGGAATCGCATGCAGCGTTTAAAACTTGTTAATTCAGAGGCATATTGTGAAAATGTTTATTCAGTGTGAAATAATGACATCTGTAGTTTTAAAAATACTGAATTATTGTTGTGTCTTTTATCTGAGATCACCGATGTATTCAGATTTGCTTTATCACTTCCTGTGATTTATTATAGACTCTCAAAGAACAGTAAAAAGCTATCTTTCAGCTTGTCTGACATTCTGCCATGTCACGGAGCATTGTCTCTTGCACAAAGGCCTTGCGAGCGACAGCCATCACTGTTCCTTGTACTGGGATTTTCCCACATTCCCAGCGACGCTGGTAGTCTTTGTACCTGGACTCGCTCGTACCGGTCACCTAGGCGGACCTGCTGCAGTGCCCTTGAGACCACTAGCATTCAGCTGTACATCAAATTCATCTATCCTTGTACCAATATTGGTTGAGCAATTGCTCACTTTAATACTTCCGTAATGCAATAAATACAATACCCAGCTTGTATGTCAGACAAATAGTGTAATAATTTTTGTGGTGGTGTATCAAACAGCATGTACCTCCTAGGATATGTCTTATTATCAATTTAAATTTTCTAAATGTAATACAAATTATATGATTAAGGCATATTAATTAAATGTCAAAATAAACACTTAAATTTAAATGAACTCTCGAGTCGGCTCAGATATTTCAAAACTTTTTAGCGTTTTTGCACTCATTAGATAGCACCTTCTGCTCTGACCACTACACCGTGGCACTTCACTTTCACAAACAAAGCACACAACTCATTTACTGGCGTCAAAGTTTAGATAGTTCACAGTCCAGCCGCCTCTGTCGAAATTCATGATGCCCTTGGCCACATACTGTGCCGAAACACGCATCAATCCGCAGTCACCGTCAGTGCTAAAGGACGATAGCTGTCAGAATATGACTCTGGTTTAGATACTGTTAATCATATGGCTTCTGGAGTCCCCATAGATCAGGCACTGAACGTCATCCTCAGTGGAATCGATGCATTTACAAAGAGTATAACAAGCAAAAAACTGATTTATAGCCTAGGCCAAATATTTGATTCAGTTCGACATTTCAAACACTCTATGTACCCACTAGAAAACGCGTCTCTCATGTTCTGCAATTTGTTCTAAACCATGAATCAAGCAACATTTTATCATTTCTTTACAATTTTACCGAGTCTAAGTGGAAACTTTAAAAATAATACTACCTTGTGCTTAAGGCTCCCATTTAGCTTTCATTTCAATTCAGATGATAACTGTATTCTAAATTCATCTATATCCTATTTGCATAACAAAACACTTATCCCGAGAACTAGTCTCTTAAAAATAATGCTTAGTTTTCTCCAAAGTTTTACACACAGATTTATTCAAATCCCTTCCAAAGAATTAACCTACGTAGTACACCGTCAAGAACTTAGCTTATACTTTGCACGTAGCTACGTGTTTTACTCCCACAAGCAATTAAAATTTTAATGAGGTTTGATGACCCCTATGCACCAAATTTTGCGCGAACAATAATTATGAATAAGCTACACATATTACACAAGAAACCCATCCAGAACACTATAAGTAACACATTAAAATTTCCCCCCAAGTCTTACGTACAGAATGATTTAAATTTCACTCATTTGTAAATGAACATATTAATTACATTCTGCCGATCTCCTCGCACCAAGATTTTTATGGCCAGTATCGACACTCTCATTCCACTCAACGCTTTACACAAAACAGAAATACCCCCAAAATTCTTAAAATCTACGCACGAAAATAACTTCATTTACACACCTATATTAATACACACCACATTTTTCATTCATAAGGTACAACTCTGCCACCGTTGCCTCATATAACATTTATCTTTCTAGTGTGAATATCTTCTGAATCCCTTTCTTTGCGTTTTTCACCTGCTCATATTCTAGGCCTCTCCCCTCATTCATCGGCTGACTTTTACGGTTACAGGCAAAATTTGTGACAACCGCTGGAACACCATTTTTGGTTTCGAGAGACGTACACTTTCTCTCTTCATCAACACCGCTCATTTCACTTACACACTGCACATCTCTAGTTCCAGCCATCTCTAAATATTGCTCCCTCTGAAGATCATTTTCAACGTCCCTTCCCTTTTCCTCCATATTTACGGTACACATTATAATTTCAGAACAACCCGTAAAGTCCTTATCCTTCCTAGACTCTCCTGATCTACTTCTGAATCGTCTGCTGGCTTTAAACGACCTCAAAAGCTCTCGTTTCATAATCCTCGTAGACATCAAAACTACCGTTGCCTTCCTCTGAAGTAACTAGATCATAGCTGCAACATTCTCACAACTAAGCACACAACTTAGAACTACATCTCCCTTACATAAATCCTCCCTGTTTCCGTCGAAACCCATAAACTTATCACAGGTAACTCCGTTAACATCCACTGACTACGCATAAACTTCTATACTTAAAACATCCATTACATCCATCGATATATTATAATAACCACTGTGTCAACATCCGTCGATGTTCCAAATAAACTACCGCTGCTGCATCCCTCCATATTAGATTCACAGTACACATGAATTCCGCCAAACTCATATCTAACACTTTTTCCCTTATATTTTGTTTAACCTCAAATTTCTCCGACACTTTCGATCCTGATCTCCAATCTAACACATTACTTTCATATTCATGCTTCCACATCCACCCATAATTCATGCTTTCATCAAGAATTATCGATTCACTCCCATCAATAGGAATAATTCCACAAATTCACTCTTCCGAGATATCTAGATGAATAGCTTCAACCTTCTCAACTACAGCACCTAAAACATCATCTTTACTTCCCTTTAACAATAATTCGCCGACATCCGCTAATACATGATAAAATTCGTCACCAACTGAGGAGACAATTGCCAAGTAACCTTCACAAATATCTTCACATATTTTCGTCGTACAATATCTACATTACCATCATCTACATTCCTATAATTTTTGTTAATGATGAATGCCTCATCAGAATTCGTCATATATTCCATCTCTACCAAATTCAGATCCACCTCAGCCTCTCTTCTAATCACAGAATTTTCAACAAACACACATTTATTCCATTATCCACTTCCCTTCACAAAATAAATTCTTCATCCTCGTATCATCAGTATCGAATTTCTCAACATATTTTATCATATTTCTTGCGCCCTCTTTATGATTGCGCCGCTGAAAATTAAACACTGATTTATTGTTATTTCGTATAATCTCCATCTCCAACATTTGTGACTTCGTTGCTGAATTTTCTACACCCACAGAATTTTCAAAATAACGTGCTCTTTTCAACGCCAGTTTATTTCGTCACCTCCGGAGATTTTGTTTTTTGTTATGAAAATTCCCGTTTCCATTTCCTCCGTGAAAAACATTATTACAGTGATACGTATTTTGCTGATCATTATAATTTCCGTTCTTGTACCCATTTCCCTCTCTACTGTTCCAATTATGTGGCTTGAATTTCAACGCCTGTTCAAGTTCCTCAACAAAATAAAAAAATTCGACAATGGAGTTTGTAATCTAAAAACTCGTCAATGGGATCTGTCGAACTGTGAACAAAATCTCATTGTAAAAATTACGGTTGTCGTCTCTTGAGAGTCGTAATCTCTATCCACCAACCCAGCGGACGATTTACGTGTGCCAACTTAAACAGTTCACGCACACAAAAAACCGCATCGAGCTACTTCCGTGTTCGAATCTTGGTCCGATTAGGAACTCATTCTGAAGTCCCATTGCTTCGCTTCACTCTAGAATTTGTTCAGGAAACAACTCTCAGGCACTTCATAGGTATAAAATGATGCATTCATTAAATTTGCCCATGATTGTGCATTCCCCTTAAGATGTCTTTTTGCGATTTAATTTTTGCCTCTTCCGATGTTCCTCTCAAAACTATGTGTAAAAGCAGCAAGAAAATCAGTTGGGTGGTATTTTCCATCATTTGCAAAACTCTGCGTTTCCTGAATTAACCCATGGAACATCTATCACAGCAGTACATGATTTGCTACTAAATAATTTAATTCTGCCCTCATGTCTTTAAACTGCTGTTCATGCTACACAGCTTCTTTAGTTAACAAAGCTTTAAAATGTTCCCGTTCTTAAGCGCCTCTTTCTCACATTCTTCTGCTCTACCTGTTAACCGATTTAACGGTCGCCTCCTCAAGCAAATTTTGCCTCAGCACAAAATTCTTTACCTCAGGACCCAGCTCGTAATGTGTCTTTTCCAACTTGACCCAGAAATCTTTTTCCTCTGTGTGGCCTCTGGTGTTAATCAGGCCATTCTCTTCAGAAATTTTGCGCACATCTGTCCTCATAGCTTCTAATTTTGACTCAGTCATCCATTCTATATCTGATTTAATTTTCGTCACATTAGCTTCTGCTGTTTCTGTTACACTTGTCTCTACTGAACCTATCTCTGCTTTTATTTAACATATCACTGTACCCAGTACTCCACTGCTAGAGGTCAAATTTGCCAGAATTTCCATCAAACATGCAGTTGAGTCATTCGCAGTTACATCTCCCTTCTCTGATTTCGGAGTATCTGTCCCACTAATGTCGTCTCTATCAACATTACCACTTTCAGATTTTGGACTAACTGGCCCATTAACATGTGAACCAAACATGCTGCGTGTCTGCTTAATCTTCGGAAGGTCCATCGCTGACGATGACGCTACAAATTCACACATTTTAACACTATCGGCGCCAGTACTTAACTTACCTATCATGCTGGCTGCTTTTGCTGAACTGCTGCTGCCACCGGAGGCCCGCATTGCCGCTATGCCGCCATCGAGGCCTCCGTTGCTGCTGGCCACAGCAAATTCGAACTCAGTATGCCTATGCGTAGCCTCCTTCTTCGTTCTTGAAATTGCGCGACGAACTTCCCCGCATCTAGCTTTTGCTACCATTTCTAATGCAGACAACTGCTACAAAATCTTATGCTCAGAGCCCCACCCAAACTGCCTATCACGCAATAGACTTTGGACCTGAATCACAGAATACTGTAAATTGTTGGACTTAACAATTGCAACTCTAAAGTAATTAGATTCATATCCCGGACGAGCCCCCAATTGGGACGATTATTAACGGTTACTACTTTAAGACGCGTAAATTTCTATTGTCTACTGTCAAACCACAATTTATGAAAGATGTTTATGTTTTATTAATAGGATTAAGTAGAAATAATTAATATTTGTCATGTTGGAAATAATTGTGGTAGCAGGGAATATCTGCACCAAAGTGTTGTTGATATAACTTTAAAAAAGGCGGGAGAAACCGCGTACGGATACATTTTAAGAAAAGTGCGGGAAAGACCGCGCTTTGATACATTTTGTAATAGTAGCAGAGATTATCTGCACCAGAAAGCATTGTTGGCAGACGAGACCGCACTTTAGCATTCGTAGGAAGTCAGTAGCAAGCGAGAAGTGAAGCAAGTCGGTAGCGGTTCTGAAGCGAGAGGTTGAGAGGAGCGGTGTGCTTGCCAGCCACTAGCTATGATTTACAAGAGATCAAAACGGATGTACAGAGACATCAGCTAACTATTATAATAAGAGGAACTAATATTATTGAATTAATTTTTCGAGAAACTCAAGAAGTGATTTTCTGATTATTTCGACGAAACATAGAATGTGTCGTCGTCGTGGCCCTCAGTCGTTATCTGCATTAACCCAAAACTGCTCCTTACCTTTTTTTAACTGTTACTGGATCGCCATCTGACTGCTACATTAATAAGTAGCTGTATTTATTACCAAAGCTGACGTTATTCTTTATTAGCAAAGCTGACGTTATTCTTTAATTAATTTGACTGAAGTTACGTAATTCATAGTTACACTTTTTCTTGACAACGATAAAATTTTTGCAAAGCTTTATGTTTATGGTTTTTGGGATGGATTATAATCAGTAATGCAACATTGCTGGCAAAAATTAATTATATTCTGAAAACGCTTCAAATATTTGCTGTTGGTAATGAAATGATTTTACAAACGTTCAAATGAGACTTACTCTTTACAAGCAATGCGCAAACATATCTTCAGTAGTCTTCAGTTTGCTCCCTTGAGTTCTTCGCTTGAAAAGTCCCAGTCTCTACTTGACTGCTACAGTCTTCAGCTACTGTCTGCTTTTCCATTGGCTGAAAGCTGTCCCCACCACAAGTGCGTCGTTCTTACGTCCTACAGACATGATTTAACTCATCTTCACCACTACCCAGACTAAACTAATATATTACAACACTCTTAAAACAAAAGAAATATTATAAACAGACGTTTACACTCAGATCATTTATTATAAATATATGTTGCTTTTGGTTCATAAATAAATGAGCTAGTCTTCTTGCACATTAAATGACAGTTAATTTATGCATTGTGGTTTCCGCTAACAAATGCGACTGACTGCTTTTTAATTAGCACACTTTTAACTGCATTTGAAATCAACATTTAAATAAAGTTACTGGAAAAATAGTACACTATTCACTAAATAACTACACAAGTATAACAATACGTGAGGTATTCATACAGTATTCGTTTGCTGTGCAGTTGTGAAAGAAACGATGTTTTGACGAATATTTGCATAATAAAAATATGTAAAAAAAGTAATAAATCAAAAAATAAAATAAACACATATACACAGCTTTCAGGGATTATGGCTATAGTGGAATGCTATAATCTGAGATATTGTTTGTTGAAATCGCATGTAGCATTTAAAAGTTGTTAATTGAGAGGCATATTGTGAAAGTGTTTATTCACTGTGAAATATTGGCGTCTGCAGCTTTAAAGATATTAAAATATGATTGTGTCATTGGACGTGCCGCATTTATCTGAGATCGCCGATGTATTCATATTTGCTTTAGCACTTCATGTGAATTATATAGACCCTCAAAGAGGTGTAAGAAGCTATCTTTCAACTTGTCTGACACTCTGCCACGTGTTAACGTGCTATAGCATTGTCTCCTGCACAGAGGCAATGCGAGCGACAGCCATCAGTATTCCCCGTTCTGGGATTTTCCCTGTTTCTAGCTCCAGTCTTTGTACCTGGACTCATTGGTACCGGTGACCTAGCCGGATGTGCCGTGGTGTGCCCTGAGCCCTTAAGCCCGCTAGGGTTCAGCTGTACAACAAGTTCACCTTACTTCATACCAATAGTGGGTGGCCGATTAGCTTACCTAAATATGCATAATGTTACATAGTGCATGTCTCTACAATTTTACCGAGCGAGGTGGCGCAGTGGTTAGCACAGTGGACTCGCATTCGGAAGGACGACGGTTCAATCCCGCGTCCGGCCATCCTGATTTAGGTTTTCCGTGATTTCCCTAAATCGCTCCAGGCAAATGCCGGGATGGTTGCTTTCAAAGGGCACGACCGACTTCCTTCCCTAATCCGATGAGACCGATGACCTCGCTGTCTGGTCTCCTTCCCCCCAAAAACAACCAATCTACAATTTTCGAGAGTTGTGGCTACATCGGCATCACCCATGGCAAACCTCATGGAAATATAGGTCGTTTAATGTAGACTGTGAAAAGTAATGTTTCTTTAACACTCTGTTTGGGTATACACAAAATATCAGAATGTATTCCAGGCGGTATAAAAATGCACAGGCATGGCTGAGCAGAGTAGGGGGGTGGGGAGGGGGAGGGGAAGAAAAGATGGACACAATGAGGGGTAGGACACATGCCATATATACTACGTAGATGTGCTTGGTCAACATGGCAGGTGAAAAGCTAATCCACACACACACACACACACACACACACACACACACACACACACACAGCCTTGGGGCATGCCCAAAATTACTTTATTCCGCTGAGAATAACTTGGTGTGTCATGTTTGCCACAAACTTTTCAGTCCAGTCACCCAGCTGGTAGGATATTCAGTTCATTGGATGGCAATGCAGAACTGTACCGAACGTCTTTCCGAAGTCAAGGAACTAGACATCAAAATAGGTGCCTGTATCTACTGGTTACTCTGTCTCGTGGATGAACAGAGCATGCTGGGTTTCACATGTTCGTTGTTTTTGGAATCCATTTTGATTTCTACAGAGAAGATTTTTGATCTCTAGCAATGTAATGTTTTTATTTTTATTTTTTATTTATTTATTTATTTATTTGTCATTAGTCTTCTGATTGGTTTGTTGTGGCCTGCCAAGAATTCTTCTCCTGCGCCATCATTTATTGTCTCAGAGTAGCACTTGCAACCTACGTCCTCAGTTATTTGATGGATGTATTCCAGTCTCTGTCTTCCTCTACAGCTGTTACCTTCTTCAGTTTCCTCTAGTACCATGGAAGTTATTCACTGACGTCTCGGCAGAGGATCTGTCTTCCCGTTCCTTGTTCTTGTCATTGCACCTAATTTTTAACAATCTTCTGTAGCACTACATCTTAAATGCTTCGATTCTCTTCTGTTCTGGTTTTCCCACAGTCCATGTTTCACCACCATAAATGCCCTGCAGAGTACATTCATGTCATAATACGCAAGCGTAAAACATGTTCTGAACAAATTCTCTTGTGTGTGTGTGTGTGTGTGTGTGTGTGTGTGTGTGTAAGTGCGCACTTTGCTCAGCCATGCCTGCGCATGTGTATGCCGCCTGGAATACATTCTGATATTTTGTGTGTACCCAAACAGAGTTTTAAGGAACCATTGCTTTTCACAGTCTACATAAACGACCTATATTTCCACGAGATTTGCCGCGGGTGATGCCGATGTAGACGCGCACGCGCGTGTGTGTACCGCACTTACGCCACACAGTGGCGACACAGGGAGCTTAACTGCAACAGTGTTTGTTGCTGCTGAGCGCAGGACTGGATCTGAAGGAGACAAGCTCGCGTTTTGGCGTGCTCTGCAGTTCACACTTGCTAGATGAAAACAGTTTTCACCGTTCCCGGGCTTCACGTTGGCTGTATACTTACATTAGAATCAACGCGGGCAGCAGCAATTCGTTGGTGTTGTTAACATTGAGATTTTATTGTCACAGGACACTAAAACAGAATGGTGTGCCGTTATAAAGTGTTTCTCATGAAAAGTATTACAATCAACGTGATGATTGTTTGCCGCGTCCTTAAGAAAACTCGCGCTATTACATCAAAATACCGGGTGATCAAAAAGTCAGTACAAAATTGAAAACTTAATAAACCACGGAATAATGTAGATAGAGAGGTAAAAATTGACACACATGCTTGGAATGACATGGGGTTTTATTAGAACAAAAAAAAAACAAAGTTCACAAAATGTCCGACAGATGGCGCTGGACAGCAAAACGTGATTGCACATGACAATCGTGTATAAAAGGAGCTGTAATGAGAGAGAGAATCTCGCCCTTCCCATTAACTACGTCCATCTGATCGGCTCCTTTCTCTCCCGCCGTCCTTCCTATGTCACCATCCATAACACCGATTCCTACACCTTTTTCCCCTCTGCCGGTGTGCCCCAAGGCTCCGTCCTCTCCCCCCTTCTGTACCTTTTGTACACGGTGGACATGCCGCCACCGTCACCCCCCGTCCACCTCCTCCAGTTTGCCGATGACACCGTGTTCCTTGCCCTTGCCCCCACCCTGCAGCGCTCCCAACACCTTCTCCAATCCCATCTTGACCAGTTCATCGCTTGGTGCAACCAGTGGTAGCTCAAGGTCAATCCCTCCAAAACCCAGGCGATCATTGTAGGCAAAACCACTCCTTCCTTCCGCCTCCTTGATTTCTATCTCACCATCTATGGCCGTCCTATCGCCCTCACTCCCACCCTTAAGTACCTTGGCGTCACCCTCGACCGTCGCCTCTCCTGGACTCCCCACCTCTGGACAATCCAAGCCAAGGCACACTCCCGACTCAGTCTCCTCAAGCTCCTCTCCGGCCGTACGTGGGGTCTGTACCCCTCCACCATCCTCCACACCTATAAATCCCTCATCTGCCCTATCCTTTGTTATGCCCATCCGGCTTGGATCTCCGCCCCCCCTACCTTTTATAAATCCCTCCAAATCATTGAACGTCATGCTCTCCGCCTCGCCTATCGCATCCACCTCCCCTCCCCCACGCGGATCCTGTATGATCTCATCCCCTTCCCTCACCTCCTCCTTTTCCTTGAAAGGATACGGATCCTGTACACCTCCTGCAAACTCGATCCTCCTCACCCGCTCGTCTCCCCGATCCTCTCCCACCCCCACCCGCTGCCGCGCCTGTATTCGCACGTCCCACCCGGTCTCCATCTCTCCACCCTCCTTACCCTCTCCCAAGGTGGCTTCCGCCAGCTCCCTCTCCCTGATGATGCCCTCCTCCCCTCCATCTACCCCTCCTACCAACTTTGATCCTCCCACCCTCCTCCTGTATTTACTCCTCTGGGCACCCTCCCTTCCTTCTCTCCCTTTTCCCTCCCTCCTCCTTTTCTCCCCCCTCCTCCCCCGGGCCTCCCCTCCCCTGTCCCTCTCCTCCTGCCCCCGTCTCCTAAGCCATTGGCATCCTTTTTTTCTCCCCTCTCCCCCACCTCACCCCTGTTCCCATCTTGGCAGGTCCCCGGACTCGCACACGCTCAGTGGACATTCGCGCGCCGGAGATCACCGCCATCAGTGTATCGTGTGTGCCATCATGTTTAGTGTTCAGTGTTCACCGTCACACTCCATTGTTCTACATCTACATCTACATTGATACTCCGCAAGCCACCCAACGGTGTGTGGCGGAGGGCACTTTACGTGCCACTGTCATTACCTCCCTTTTCTGTTCCAGTCGCGTATGGTTCGCGGGAAGAACGACTGTCTGAAAGCCTCCGTGCGCGCTCTAATCTCTCTAATTTTACATTCGTGATCTCCTCGGGAAGTATAAGTAGGGGGAAGCAATATATTCGATACCTCATCCAGAAACGCACCCTCTCGAAACCTGGCGAGCAAGCTACACCGCGATGCAGAGCGCCTCTCTTGCAGAGTCTGCCACTTGAGTTTATTAAACATCTCCGTAACGCTATCACGGTTACCAAATAACCCAGTGACGAAACGCGCCGCTCTTCTTTGGATCTTCTCTATCTCCTCCATCAACCCGACCTGGTACGGATCCCACACTGATGAGCAATACTCAAGTATAGGTTGAACGAGTGTTTTGTAAGCCACCTCCTTTGTTGATGGACTACATTTTCTAAGCACTCTCCCAATGAATCTCAACCTGGTACACGCCTTACCAACAATTAGTTTTATATGATCATTCCACTTCAAATCGTTCCGTACGCATACTCCCAGATATTTTACAGAAGTAACTGCTACCAGTGTTTGTTCCGCTATCATATAATCATACAATAAAGGATCCTTCTTTCTATGTATTCGCAATACATAACATTTGTCTATGTTAAGGGACAGTTGCCACTCCCTGCACCAAGTGCCTATCCGCTGCAGATCTTCCTGTATTTCGCTACAATTTTCTAATGCAGCAACTTCTCTGTATACTACAGCATCATCCGCGAAAAGCCGCATGGAACTTCCGACACTATCTACTAAGTCATTTATATATATATTGTGAAAATCAATGGTCCCATAACACTCCCCTGTGGCACGCCAGAGGTTACTTTAACGTCTGTAGACGTCTCTCCATTGATAACAACATGCTGTGTTCTGTTTGCCAAAAACTCCTCAATCCAGCCACACAGCTGGTCTGATATTCCGTAGGCTCTTACTTTGCTTATCAGGCGACAGTGCGGAACTGTATCGAACGCCTTCCGGAAGTCAAGAAAAATAGCATCTACCTGGGAGCCTGTATCTAATATTTTCTGGGTCTCATGAACAAATAAGGCGAGTTGGGTCTCACACGATCGCTGTTTCCGGAATCCATGTTGATTCCTACATAGTAGATTCTGGGTTTCCAGAAATGACATGATACGCGAGCAAAAAACATGTTCTAAAATTCTACAAGAGATCGACGTAAGAGATATAGGTCTATAGTTTTGCGCATCTGCTCGACGACCCTTCTTGAAGACTGGGACTATCTGTGCTCTTTGCCAATCATTTGGAACCCTCCGTTCCTCTAGAGACTTGCGGTACACGGCTGTTAGAAGGGGGGTAAGTTCTTTCGCGTACTCTGTGTAGAATCGAATTGGTATCCCGTCAGGTCCAGTGGACTTTCCTCTATTGAGTGATTCCAGTTGCTTTTCTATTCCTTGGACACTTATTTCGATGTCAGCCATTTTTTCGTTTGTGCGAGGATTTAGAGAAGGAACTGCAGTGCGGTCTTCCTCTGTGAAACAGCTTTGGAAAAAGGTGTTTAGTATTTCAGCTTTACGCGTGTCATCCTCTGTTTCAATGCCATCATCATCCCGTAGTGTCTGGATATGCTGTTTCGAGCCACTTACTGATTTAACGTAAGACCAGAACTTCCTAGGATTTTCTGTCAAGTCGGTACATAGAATTTTACTTTCGAATTCAATGAACGCTTCACGCATAGCCCTCCTTACGCTAACTTTGACATCGTTTAGCTTCTGTTTGTCTGAGAGGTTTTGGCTGCGTTTAAACTTGGAGTGAAGCTCTCTTTGCTTTCGCAGTAGTTTCCTAACTTTGTTGTTGTACCACGGTGGGTTTTTCCCGTCCCTCACCGTTTTACTCGGCACGTACCTGTCTAAAACGCATTTTACGATTGCCTTGAACTTTTTCCATAAACACTCAACATTGTCAGTGTCGGAACAGAAATTTTCGTTTTGATCTGTTAGGTAGTCTGAAATCTGCCTTCTATTACTCTTGCTAAACAGATAAACCTTCCTCCCTTTTTTTATATTCCTATTAACTTCCATATTCAGGGATGCTGCAACGGCCTTATGATCACTGATTCCCTGTTCTGTACATACAGATTCGAAAAGTTCGGGTCTGTTTGTTATCAGTAGGTCCAATATGTTATCTCCACGAGTCGGTTCTCTGTTTAATTGCTCGAGGTAATTTTCGGATAGTGCACTCAGTATAATGTCACTCGATGCTCTGTCCCTACCACCCGTCCTAAACATCTGAGTGTCCCAGTCTATATCTGGTAAATTGAAATCTCCACCTAAGACTATAACATGCTGAGAAAATTTATGTGAAATGTATTCCAAATTTTCTCTCAGTTGTTCTGCCACTACTGCTGCTGAGTCGGGAGGTCGGTAAAAGGAGCCAATTATTAACCTAGTTCGGTTGTTTAGTGTAACCTCCACCCATAATAATTCACAGGAACTATCCACTTCTACTTCACTACAGGATAAACTACTACTAACAGCGATGAACACTCCACCACCGGTTGCATGCAATCTATCCTTTCTAAACACCGTCTGTACCTTTGTAAAAATTTCGGCAGAATTTATCTCTGGCTTAAGCCAGCTTACTGTACCTATAACGATTTCAGCTTCGGTGCTTTCTATCAGCGCTTGAAGTTCCGGTACTTTACCAACGCAGCTTCGACAGTTGACAATTACAATACCGATTGCTGCTTGGTCCCCGCATGTCCTGACTTTGCCCCGCACCCGTTGAGGCTGTTGCCCTTTCTGTACTTGCCCAAGGCCATCTAACCTAAAAAACCGCCCAGCCCACGCCACACAACCCCTGCTACCCGTGTAGCCGCTTGTTGCGTGTAGTGGACTCCTGACCTATCCAGCGGAACCCGAAACCCCACCACCCTATGGCGCAAGTCGAGGAATCTGCAGCCCACACGGTCGCAGAACCGTCTCAGCCTCTGATTCAGACCCTCCACTCGGCTCTGTACCAAAGGTCCGCAGTCAGTCCTGTCGACGATGCTGCAGATGGTGAGCTCTGCTTTCATCCCGCTAGCGAGACTGGCAGTCTTCACCAAATCAGATAGCCGCCGGAAGCCAGAGAGGATTTCCTCCGATCCATAGCGACACACATCATTGGTGCCGACATGAGCGACCACCTGCAGATGGGTGCACCCTGTACCCTTCATGGCATCCGGAAGGACCCTTTCCACATCTGGAATGACTCCCCCCGGTATGCACACGGAGTGCACATTGGTTTTCTTCCCCTCTCTTGCTGCCATTTCCCTAAGGGGCCCCATTACGCGCCTGACGTTGGAGCTCCCAACTACCAGTAAGCCCACCCTCTGCGACTGCCCAGATCTTGCAGACTGAGGGGCAACCTCTGGAACAGGACAAGCAGCCATGTCAGGCCGAAGATCAGTATCAGCCTGAGACAGAGCCTGAAACCGGTTCGTCAGACAAACTGGAGAGGCTTTCCATTCCGCCCTCCGGAATGTCTTTCGCCCCCTGCCACACCTTGAAACGACCTCCCACTCTACCACAGGTGAGGGATCAGCCTCAATGCGGGCAGTATCCCGGGCAACCACAGTCGTAGTCCGATCAGGGGATGCGTGGGACGAGCTGGCCGTCCCCGACAAACCCCCATCCCGACCCCCACAGTGATGCCCATTGGCAACAGCCTCAAGCTGTGTGACCGAAGCCAACACTGCCTGAAGCTGGGAGCGAAGGGATGCCAACTCAGCCTGCATCCGAACACAGCGGTTGCAGTCCCTATCCATGCTAAAAACTGTTTTGCTAAGAACTTCTGAACTAATCTACAGAGAGCGCAAACAAATCGACAAAATTTAAACGGTTATTAAAATACAAGATTGCCTAGTAAATGCAGTAATGCTGCTACTTGCGCACTGCTGACACTGCTCGGCGGCGGAAGGAGACTAAGCGAAATTACACTATTCAGGTACTAAAACACGATGCTACACTCTCAAATACTATAATACGCCCGAAATTTATGAATTAAACAATGCAAGAACCAAAAACACGCAAAGAAATTAAGAATTAAACTATGTAACAAATGAGTGAGCTAGGAGTATACGACTTGCTGCTCAGCTGCTTATCCAACGGCGGCAGGGAGCACCAGTGCCATCGTCTTCTTCAGTGTTTGTGCGTCGTGTCAACAGTTCGTAGTGTGGATTGTCATCGAGTGTGAACGGCTTCTTGTGTTTTTATGTTCATGTGTCTACTGTTTTTTCCCGCCGTTTTTCTAAGTGATGTCTCTTCTCTGTTTATCTCATTGTACTCTCTTCGGCTGAAGAGCGGCGTATTGTGCTACTGCCAGCCTACCTGATTGTTCAGGTGTCAAAATAACAATAAAGTAAAAAAAAAAAAAAAAAGAGCGAGAATCAGATGCGCCAGCAGTCGCAGCATGTTGACGTTACCTGAAAAGGCGCTTTTAGTGAAGCTGTTTTATCAGAATGGGGAATGCGCTAGTTCCGCGTTACGATCCTATCGCCATAGGAAGAGGATTCGAATGGGTAAAGGTCCGTTGACAAATGCAGCTGTGGCGAGAATGATTTCGAAGTTCGAAGCCACGGGTTGTTTAGACGATAGACCCCGTAGTGGCCGGCCGAGCACAAGGCGTAATGCTGCTGTGACAGTTAAGGAAGAAATGGAGACTGTAATGGATTTGTCTATGTACGGGGAAGTCAGCACTCGTGCAGTCGCACGTCGCACCGGTATTCCATACACTACTGTTTGGTTGGCACTTAGGGGTACCCTCCGATGCTATCCGTACAAAATCCATCAGCATCATGAACTGTTACATGGCGATTAGTGAAGCGGAGGACATCTGCGGTGTGGGCGTTTCCAAAGATGGCGGAAGATGACGAATGGTTGAGTAACGTGTTGTGGACCGACGAAGCTCATTTTACGCTCCGAGGGTCTGTCAACGCCCGCAACTGCAGAATTTGGGCTACCGAAAATCCTAGAACTGTCGTGGAAACTCCATTACAAGATGTGAAAGTCACAGTATGGGTTGGATTTACCACATCTACCGTTATCGGGTCCTCTTTCTTCGAGGAAATGCGTGATTCTGCTTTTGTAACTGCTAACGTGACGGGTGAGAGGTACGCCGGTATGTTACAGAATCGAATCATCCCCAGCCTGGCTGATAAACACCTGCTGGAACGTATGATGTTTATGCAGGATGGCGCTCCACCCCATATTGGTAGACGCGTGAAAGATCTCTCTCGCGCGTCGTTTGGTGATGATCATGTGCTCAGCCGCCACTTTCGTCATGCTTGGCCTCCCAGGTCCCCAGACCTCAGTCCGTGCGATTATTGGCTTTGGGGTTACCTGAAGTCGCAAGTGTATCGTGATCGACCTACATCTCTAGGGATGCTGAAAGACAACATCCGACGCCAATGCCTCACCATAACTCCGGACGTGCTTTACAGTGCTGTTCACAACATTATTCCTCGACTACAGCTATTGTTGAGGAATGATGATGGACATATTGAGCATTTCCTGTAAAGAACATCATCTTTGCTTTGTCTTACTTGGTACGCTAATTATTGCTATTCTGATCAGATGAAGCGCCATCTGTCGGACATTTTTTGAACTTTTGTATTGTTTTGGTTCTAATAAAACCCATGTAATTCCAAGCATGCGTGCCAATTTGTACCTCTCTATCTACATTATCCCGTGATTTATTCAGTTTTCAAATTTATACTGAATTTATGATCACCCAGTATAATACTGTTTCGATAACCGCAAGCTGGTTACACAATGTACACTGTTGCACGAGAAGTTTTAAGACTGTCTGATCTCAAAGTTCCTCTCTCTTCAGAAATTATCAAGCACCTGTAGTTTTAACTTTGTGGCCATGCAGGCTGCATTCTAATTGGCACAGTGTGATTTATCTTATTATGAAGGGAGAGTTATTTTACTTTCTGCTGTCCATTAATTCTCTTGCTTGGTGTGGGATAGATATTATTTCTGTGGATCACGCTCAAAAGAATTAGTGATCTTATTTCTGCACAATAAGACAGCAGAGGACATATCTGATATTTTTTATGCCAACTTGAGGAGTAAAAATATCAGCGTGTTAATCTGTATTAAATGAATGTAAATAAATAGCCTGACGTTGCTCAATGGATGTAAACGTCCTAAGTACAGATATGTTCATATCTTACAAAGACATAATAAACATCAAAATTCAGAGCAAAACAAAAATTTTAAATTATTTCAGTGTTGTGTCTCTTACCCGTCACTGTACTACAATTTTCTTTAAACGTCGCTCTTAAATGTAACGTGGCTTTACTATGTTCCGAAAAAAGAATGCCGGCCAGAGTGGCCGAGCTATTCTAGACGCTACAGTCTGGAACCGCGCGACCGCTACGGTAGCAGGTTCGAATCCTGCCTCGGGCATGGATGTGTGTGATGTCCTTAGGTTAGTTAGGTTTAAGTAGTTCTAAGTTCTAGGGGACTAATGACCTCAGAAGTTATCTCGCATAGTGCTCAGAGTCATTTGAACATTTTTTTAAAAAAAAAAAAAAAGAATCTCAAAGCACTATCAGTAGCGTATCGGTCCTACATGAGAATACAGGACTGACACACCACTAGTAGTAAAATTATGTGCTGCATTCCATATGGAAGCTTGTCGTGCTTGATATACTGATGACTTATGAATTGATATGAGCCATACGATCATTGTGTCACAGCAGGACACATCGCAATAATTTTTGGCAATTTTTACCCTGGAGTAGTTTTTATCTATTTTAGATTAGGACATGGAATGAACGGTTAGAAAAGCATGGGCATAACTAGTACTGACTTGGTTGTGCCACCACTGTCTCGGTTGCCTGGTCTCATTATTTTGTGTAATTGTTGTCAGATGTATGTCACAATTTCCATTATGTATTCTCCAACTGATGTTTTACTTTTTAAATGACGATGTACCTCGTAGAAACCGGTATGTAACGTCTTTATTTTAAAGAAAAATTTTATGTGCTGTGATTATGGCTTCATTATTGTAGTTTTTCTTAGACATTCTTGGTTTATAGATCACTGGCTCCCGCATTTTCTCCCAGCTATAGCTGTACTAATAACACAGTATTTGTCAGCATACCTCTCCGTCACAATGGGGTGACGAGGCATCGAGAAAGTGATTGCAGGGTGGTATGGTTGCAAGATACCAAACAGTTACTAGGGTTAATCTCTACACTTGTCAAAGAAGGAGGAAATCACACATGATCTAACATTACTTACCGTAACAAGAAATCTGCATATATTTCTCGAAATGCCTGCAATCTGCCTATGTATATATTTCAGTTCTCGCATCTATATGCCAACTATCACGCTGTATCTCCTAGCAGCTGAGCTGGTTCCCGCTTGTGTCCCAGCACGTGCCTCACACGCAGTGAATTACTTTCAAAGTTCGTCATAAAATTGTAACGAATCGTCTCTCCAGATCGGTGCTAAAATGGCTGCATAATTTACGAAAATCCTGCGAGCATTGAGGAGAACAGAATAAAATAAAATTTCTTCCCTGCAGCTGTCCGGCTGCCTTGTTTAGATCCCTCCAGAAACTTTCCAGGCAGAAAATTAAACGAGAATATATCCCATTTAATTGATGGCGCGTGAATCGATGATAAGCTAGCATTTTCTGCCAGCATTAATGCAGATACCCTCGAAACCGTAAATATTTAATTTCTTTCGGCCTCTATAATTAATGGAACCGGACGCTTCCTACGTCACACGGGCATTGCGCCAGATGCCCTGCAGTGCTGACAGAGAAGAATCAAAGACTGTTTCACAAAATGATTAATAAGCTCGTCCTCTGTAACGAGAGCACCAATACTAATGGAATTCTTCCAATTTGTCATCACGTGCAGTCTGGTCAAAATAAACGGAGCAACGAGCCACGTCAGAGTACACAGTTAATACGTCACATGTTTCCGAACAACTGCAAAATTTAGTTTCAGAAAATCTTATGAAACTGCTGCGTGTACATTAGAAATTGCAGTTTACTTACTACCTTTGAAAAATACATATTAATAATATTAGTATCATGAAACAAAGGACATCGATTACTAATTATTCAAACATTGAAGTATGTTTTCATCCTTACAGAACAGCAGTCACACCTCCATAGTGTGTGTCTATATTTGTGAATGAAAACTTTCTAACGAGCACTAATTATTTACACTTATGACAAGCTCAGTATACAAGTACAACAGCGAAACATATAATGAGGAAGAGGAAGAATTATTTGGGTCAGAAAAATTACGAAAAAGCTGTGGACAATAAACCGCACTTACAGGAAAAATAGAGGGAAAAAGGAGAGATAGAAGAAGATAACATGCAGACAGATTTGAGGGAAAGAATATCCTACTAGCGAATAAAGGGAACAGCAAGGAATAGGGAATCGTTGACAAAAATCTACCGAAACAACTTATTTCGCAGGTTAATTTATAATGATGATGTAATATTTTTCCACATCTACATCTACATAGATACTCTACAACCCACCGTACGATGCATGGAAGACGGTACCCTGCACCACTCGCAAATAGAGCGAGGATAAAACGACCGTCTACTTGCCCTAATTTCTCGTATTTTATCTTCTCGGTCCTTACGCGCAATATATGTTCCCGGCAGTAGAAATGTTCGGCAGTCAGCTTCAAATGACGGTTCTCTAAATTTTCTCAATAGTGTTTCTCGAAAAGAACGTCGCCTTTCCTCGAGGGATTTGCATTTGAGCTTCCGAAGCATCTCTGCAACACTTGCATGTTGCTCGAACTTATCGGTAACAAATCTAACAGACTGCCTCTGAATTATTGCTTCGAAGAGCTCCTTCAATCCGACCTGATACGGATCCCAAACACTCGAGCAGTACTCAAGAATAGGTCGCAGTAGCGTCCTATATGCGGTCCCCGTTACAGGTGAATCACACTTCCCCAAAAGTCTCTCAATAAACCGAAGTCGACCATTCGACTTTCCTACCACACTTGGCACACGCTCATTCCATCTCATATCGCTGTACAATTTTACGCCCAGATATTTAAATGCGACTGGTCTGCGTCAGGTACGACACTAGTAATACTGTATCCGAACATTACAGGTTTGTTCTTCCTGTCCATCCGCATTAACTTTCATTTCCACATTTAGAGCTAGCTGCAATTTACCATCTTATATCGCTTTGCAATTTTACGCCCAGATATGTAAACGACTGGTCTGCGTCAAGTATGACACTAGTAATACTATATCCGAACATTGCAGGTTTGTTCTTCCTATCCATCCGCATTAACTTTCATTTCCCACAGTAGAGCTAGCTGTAATTTACCACACTCATTACAAATTTTTTATTAGTTGTCTTGTATCTTTCTGCAATTCAACCTCGACACCTGATCGTACACCGCACCATCATCAGCAAACAATCGCAGATTATTGCCCACAATGTCCGCCAAATCATTTATGTATAGAGAGAAGAACTGCGGACCTATCACACTTCCCTGGGGCACTACTGACGATACCCTTGTCTCCGATGAACACTCGCCGTTGAGGACAACATACTGGGTTCCATTACTTAAGAAGTCTTCGAGGCACTCACATATATGTGAACCTACTCCGTATGCTCGTACCTTCTTTAACAGCATGCAGTGGGGCACCATGTCCAACGCTTTACGGAAATCTAGAAATATGGAATGAGCCTGTTGTCTTTCATCCATAGTTCACAGTATATCATGTGAGAAAAGGGCAAGGTGAGTTTCGCACAAGGGACGCTTTCTAAAACCATGCTGATTCTCGGACATAAGCTTCTCACTCTCAAGAAAGTTTATTATATTCGAACTCAGAATATGTTCAAGAATTCTGCAGCAAACTGAAGTGTATTTATAACTCGTTTTTAGCTTCTCAGCTATCATCAGGTTCTACTGATTATCGCGATAGCAGAAATAGTAAACTTCGGACATAATACCTCAGAGGTTATGACCATCGGTCAGAAAATTTGGGAACATCTCCCATGAGTATAATAATGAAATTAGGATTACTATTGCTCCTCACAGTTTGAAAGTTGCCTGATAAACGGCTGCTTTCAGTTTTTCAATAATTTTCCTTTAGTACATTGCATGCTTGTCTATGCTGATGGTTTGCAAAGATGTTCTGTAATCAGCGTTGATATATACAGCGTAGATTCTCTGAGTTATCTCATTGAGATGCCTTGGGGGTAAGCATAGTTACTTCTGACGCTTCCGGGCCCTTTCAGCCACTTTGCACACTGCTGCCTTAGAGTCCAAGCTTGCACACAGCTTGGCAACACACTTGTTTGCGGGTATTTGTTATGGCTGGACGGCGGAGATAGAGGTTGATTCGGCGATGCCAAGTCAACAGAATTGGTGAGGAAGTTTCATTTATCGCGATTACTCGACGTAGTTGCTCATTTGCGAGATCTAGCTCGCAAATTTTTCGGCGCTTTTCGTATCCTAGGACTTACTTTTCATTGATTTCAGGAGCTTAACCCGATGTGATTAAACCACGTGGACAGGTATCTGTGTGTGTGTGGAGTTACAAAATTTCCGTGTATTAGAAAATTATCAGGCTCGGAGCTAGTTAGAAAATTACGCTGTTTCATTCAAACTGAAACATTATGCAGTCAGTTCAATCACCTCCCTTCCAGTTTAGCCCCTTTTTTGTTTTTCTTGGAGTCGTGCATACGTGTTTGAGTTTTTGTGATTGCTGGTATTTTCAGTTCATGTGCACATGTCTTTCTGAAGTCAAGTGGCTTGTATTTCCTTAATGATTTGGGAAACGATTAAGCGGCTTAAGTGCATATGCTGCTCCTCATTTTCACTTACCCAAGTTATTTATTCAGTGTTTTTGTACATTTTGTTGTGCGCTTTGTCTACTGCCATTTCGTGTTCACGTGTTAGAAGGTGCAGCCTTTAAGTCTATCTAACTGTTGCACATGACAAAGCTCACAAGTATTTCAGTTCTCAGATAGTTACCCTCTATTTACCGTAATCAATACCCAGTTCTTTGCGTGTATTTACAGCTGTGGAGGGAGGTCTTAATGATGGTTATGGGTTCTAATGGGTCACACCATCTTTTGTGCTAAGACACCAAATGATTTTCTGTGTATGTGTAACGGTACAGATAGGACATGTATTACGAAGATATGTGCATTGATAAATGATATGAGATGTGATTAATACTTAATCTTTTCTCACCAAGGTGGTACAATTATGATAAAACCTCATTAATAAATGCATTTCATGAAATACATTGTTGGTATGTTATATTCATTATTTTTCCTCTTTTCAATATGCTACCCTAGCATGTGGCATTTTGCTTGCATTCTGTTCTTTGATGTTTTTCTGCTTAGTATTGTGAAGTGTAACGCAATTAATGACAAGTGTAGAGGTGTATTCTCCTCTCAGAAAAATAAAAATAGCTACATCTATCCACTAGTAATAAATCAAGAGATCATATTGCCCATTTTCTGGGGGGAAAGAAGATCCTTTGCAATATTTACGTTTATTATTTTTTCAGTATTACCTTTTCGATTGAAAAAATTCCAGAAAATACCAAAACCGGAGTAGATAAGAATGGAATAAAAAGGCGATTACTCCATGTGAATAAGTTTAACAGATGTACAGTTTCAAAAACCGCAACGCAGTAATTCCTGCACTGATGTTAAGTTCCTGAAACCACATTTTACTTTTAGTGTCACATGCTTACGAAAGTAGCCCGCTCAGGGGTAAAACAGGTAGCGGTAAACTACACGTACAAAACACCAGTTTGTTCACTTTGAGGTTTTAAATAACGACAGTACTTGAATGTAACTATATTGCTTAGTATAAATCTCTTAAAATTATGCAATATTTGGAAATATAATAATATACGGCTCATGTGCATATGTTTCTCATGTGGTAGTGGCCTTCGAGCAGCAAAGTACTTTTAAGTTTCGGTAAGTCTATAAACTGCTCTCAGAATATAGGAAAAATTCCGAAAATATACACACAGCACTCTGTGTTGAGCCAGGTAAAATGGCACTGATAGTTATAAACCACTGAAGGCGTACCTCTTCCTGCATATGATACTTACGTAGGTGTGCACTTTCAGAACGAAAGAAATTCTCCTTCTTGGGGTGTGTTGTCCATTTCTTCCCATGATCTCCTTTACAGTGCTGTTGTATGTATGACACATATTGTATGGCCAATTAACAAGCACAATGAACTGAACACATTGTTTAGGTTAGGACAGTCCGCAGCTCGTGGTCTTGCGGTAGCGTTCTCGTTCCCCGCACACGGGGTCCCGGGTTCGATTCCCGGCGGGATCAGGGATTTTCTCTGCATCGAGATGACTGGGTGTTCTGTGTTCTTCAACATCATTTCATCATCATTGACTCACAAGTCTCCGAAGTGGCGTCAACTAAAAAGGCCGAACTCCCTCGCATGGGGCCTCCTGGCCAACAATGCCCTACGATCATTTCATTTTAAGGTTAGGACAGAAATTTGGGATAAAAGTGCTGCATGTTTAAAAAAGGCAGGTTGGACAACTAAAAATAAGGCGGAAAATTCACAAATAGCACGATTCAGTCTGATGTTTCCAGACCGACCAGGTCCCTTCCCCCCACCCCCACCCGCGACCCTTCCTTGCCCCCGCCCGCCTAGCCAGCGCTCTCACTAGTAAACGCCTGCCTCCTTTTTCCTTCTACAAGTATTTTAAAAGAGTATATATGACTGTGGCCAGAGGCCTTGGCGCAATGTTAAAACCGGCTCCCGTCAGATCACCGAAATTACGTGCTGTCAGGCTTGTCTAGCACTTGGATTGGTCACTGTCCAGGTCTACCGAGTGCTGTTGGCAAGCAGGGTGGACCAATTGAGGAGCAACTCGAATAAGAAGTAGCGAAGCGCTCCACATCAGCATCTGGTGAACTCTAAGGATGAGGATGACACGGCGGCCGGACGGTATCATTGAGCATTCAAGGCCTGTTCGAATTGTGTGTGTTTGTACATATGTCTGTGACTGACCTCATTCATCACCAAGTGTATTTGTGCAGAGTACGAGGGGTAGTCCTATAGTCACATAATTTATTTTGGCTTGTTTGCAGCCAAACGTCTGGAATTCTGGTACACATTCAGATCCCCAACTCACAGTACTGTAGAAGCCGCTAGAGCAGCCAAAGCAAAGTGTTGCTGCCCATTAATAAGGTTCAGCTCCGTTTTGGCGCGGCTGCTATGATACTGTGGGATTTGAATGTGTACAAGAACTCCAGGTAAGAACTCCAGACAACTAAATTTCATTGTGGAATGTTCCACCTATGCAACTAAACGAGAGACAGATTTTTTTGCCATATGTGTTACACATCTTTTAGTTATTAAGCATCTACAGTGGCCTCTAATACATATATATATATAAACAACTCTTTCAGCACAAGTTCTGTGCGGCTAAATTATCCTTTGATGTTCGTCCATGTGTGTCATCATGACGATGTCTTTACTCGGTCTCCATACTCCAGACAACTGATTTTCACGTTTATTGGTCCACATTTATTGTGGAACGTGAGTGTGTGTTTACTGTGTCCAGTGTTACCAACTGTCGCTGCCTGTCATTTGCCTTTGTTTGTGTTGTGTATCTGTGGTGTGACATCTGTGTGTGTGTGTGTGTGTGTGTGTGTGTGTGTGTGTGTGTGTGTGTAGAGAGAGAGGGGGGGGGCAGGGGAAGGGAGGGAGGGAGGGGATTATTAATTATATAGCCTGGTTATATTTTACATTTACATTTGATTTTTGTTGTTAAAAGAAAAAATTCACACATTGCAAAAAGCACAGACACAACAAATGAACAAATATCAAACTACACATACACAACACAAAAAACGAAAAATAAACAGACAACGAAGTTGGCAACACTGCACACAATAAAAACACACACACACACACACACACACACACACAAACACACACAGTGATGCAAGTGAAGTCTTGTAATGAATGTCGGCGTGAAAACGCCGGAAACCAGGCGTCTGGAGTGTGGAAACCGAATAAAGACGTCTCCAGGATAACACACGTAAACTAACAACATTGGGCGTCGTAAATGACAGCAAACGTAATGCAAAAACAGGAGTCGAACTTCAGCCAAGATCGCTATTGTACAGCCTTTCTTGTGATGACCAGTTTCAGTAAACTACGTTACCATCATCAGATATTTTGCACTACATCTGACTGAATCTTGACCAAATGCATCTTATATTGTATCATATCACATATCGATATTTCATGAACATGAGGACAACAGTATATCGGCAAGTGAGGCATAAAATAACTATTACATAAAACAACTTACATATTGCACTGATTATACACGCTCATGTTTGTACATTAGCAGAATGTATGTTGCTTTATGTAACAGTTATTTTATGCTTGACTTGCTGATATACTATTGTTCTCATGTTAATGAAATATCGTTCTGTGATATGACAGAAAATGAGATGCATTTAGTCAAGATTCAATGAAATGTAACGTACTTTGCCGAAGACGGTAATCACAATAAAGGTTGTACAATAGCGATCTTGGCTGTTTGAAGCTGTACTTCTGCTTCTCCATTAATCGAGATCGGCCCCTGACGTGACAGTGTCAAGCATTTACGACCGGATGATAATTTAACCTCCCAAAACCTGTGCTGCAGGAGTTGTTTCTGATCTAAAAAACAAGAGAGTGACATGAGGAAAAGTAACATGCTAACTTACTTGTAACTATTACATTGTATATATATAAATGTGCATTATCCTACTGAAATGTAGGATTTCGCAGGGATCGAATGAAGGGTAGAGCCACGGGTCGTAACACATCTGAAATGTAACGTCCACTGTTCAAAGTGCCGTCAATGCCAACAAGAGGTGACCGAAACGTGTAATCAATGGCACCCCATACCATCACGCCGGGTGATACGCCAGTATGGCGATGACGATTTCACGCTTCCAATGTGAATTCACCGCGATGACGTCAAACACGGATGCGACCATCATGATGCTGTAAACAGAAACTTGATTCATCCGAAAAAATGACGTTAGGTTCGCCGTTGAGTACACCATCGCAGGCGATCCTGTCTGTGATGCAGCGCCAAGGGTTACCGCAGCCATGGTCTTCGAGCTGATAGTCCATGCTGCTGCAAACGTCGTCGAACTGTTCGTGCAGATGATCGTTGACTTGCAAACATCCCCGTCTGTTGACTCAGGGATCGAGGCGTTGCTGCACGATACGTTACAGCCACGCGGATAAGATGCCTGTCATCTCGACTGCTAGTGATACGAGGCCGTTGGGATCCAGCACGG